>NC_134883.1:31953763-31991263 GCF_041734735.1 Babylonia areolata
CGGACAGTGCGCGTGGCGGGGTCAGCAACAACGGGGCGCCCAGCATCCGCAACAACAGCAGTGTCCTGCAGACCTCGCGGCTGACCGCCAGGGTCAGGTAACCGATGGTCGTCCAACAGTTGTTGGTTTGTTTTTTGTTTTTGTTTTTTTTCTGTTTGTTTGTTTTTTTGTTGTTGTTGTTGTTTTGGTTTTTTTGCTGAGGAAGGTGGTGTGAAACAACTCAAATAATACAAGGAAGTTCAAAGGCTGGTTAAGGAAACTGCTTTATACGTGTATCCAGAATCTGAGAACCTGTTATAGAGAACCAAGCGCGTTGGGTTATGCTGCTGGTCAGGTGCATCTGGCTAGCAGTTGTGGTGATTTGTCCGATCGCAGTGACACCTCCTTGAGAAACTGAAACTGAAAACCTATTCCAAAGGTCAGTTGTTGGCGTGAACGTCAAGGATCACCGTGTAACGCGAAACACTGTTGTTTTTTCTCTAAGTCTGAAGTTACCACCGTCTCCTGTGGTGAATTTTACTGTTCCCAGAAACGAACCTACAGGTTCTCTCTTCAAATCTTGGGAGTACGTTACTCTTGGCATATATAATTTACCCCTGATCCACACAAATACTTTTTTTTTTCCTTCTAGAGGATTTTCCGGTGGCGGGTGTTGTCGTCTGGATCAGAGACCCATGCTTTGGCACACAGCCGACATTTTAAAATCACTTGAAGTGGGAAGACATAAAATTGTGGACACAACACAACCGTGTAATCTGGTGGACGGTTCTTCAGTGCGTCGCCTCAATGACTTCACACAGAGTTAAGGGAGAAGAAGAAGAAGAAGACATCGTCTGGACACTGTATATTGAATCCGTGACCGCCAAACGTATTGTCTCTCTTTCCTCCTGACTTCCATGACCAAAAAGTGGCTTGCTTGTGTTTTCTGATTGTAAAGTGTATTGCTGAAGGCACAAATAGAGTGGCTTAGCAGAAGAAAACAACACACACACACACACACACACACACGCACGCACGCACGCACGCACGCACGCACACACACACACACACACACACACACACATAAATATATTTGACATGACCATAAAAATAAAAAGTACATAATGTATGTATGCAAACGACAGAGATATAGATCTAAGATTTTTGTGTAAGAATAAATTTCGGTGAATTTGCGAAGCGGACTCACACAGCAGTAGATAATTACATGCTGGTCAACATATTAACTAATTCACTATCTACCCCCCACCCCCCACCCCCCAATTCTCTCTCTCTCTCTCTCTCTCTCTCTCAGTGAGAAAAGGACAGGTGTATGGATGCTCATGTAAATCAGACACGTGAGTAAACGCTACTGCTAAAAAAATACTATTTCAGTCAGTCAGTCATATCACCCAATTACATCAGTGATAGTGAAAAACGAAATACTGATGCAGTGGGGAAAAAAATGAATAAATGGTGAAAGTCTGTAAGAAAACAAAACAAACCAACAAAAAAAAAACATTTAAAAAAATGTATCACTTTGATAAGAAATATCAATGTTCCTGACTTTAAATCCTTCTTCACTGGTCTGTGACAAGCGTTTCAACGACCTATAAATATTCTGATGGCAATCATTCCTGTCGTAAATTTGAAATTAATTTTTTAAAATCAGTATCACCTCTGTAAATAGGATGCTAGATATCTTCAAGACGCTAGCCTACAGTCTCCATGCATTTCACCCATCAAAAGGTGCTGGGTTAATTTATTTTTTACAGTCAAGTTTTTCTACCTTTATCAACTTCATATTAAATGCCATGTAAAGCAAATCTGTGATATAAATACATGTACATATATTATGAAGCAGGGGTTTTTTTTTTACCATTTAAAACTGGAGTATGATCATGGTCTAAGTTTCATAGACTTTTTTCTGACTCCTACGATGCTTTTGCCACATTCTATCGCATTTCATTTTTCAATTCTTAATACTGCTGTATTATTATAATATTCACTTCATGTACTCTTGCATCGCCTGTCAATTGGCATGTGTGATTTAGTTCTCGATGCACACTCACAAATGTGTGAATGCATTGTGTATTTGTGCTCTGTGCAGAAGCATGTACTCTTTACCCACTACGCACGTGTGTGGGTGTGAGTGTGTGTGTAGGTGTGGATGCGCATGCATGCATGCTTGTAAATGTTGCGTGTGTGGTGTGTGAATATTTGTGCAGATTGAGCGTGTGAGTGTGCATTCAAGTGCACGTGTGTGTGTGCGTGTGTGTGTGCGAGTAATGGTGAGAATGCGCATGCATGCACGTTTGTATTTTGTGTGTGTGTGTGTGTGTGTGTGTGTGGTGTGAATGTTTGTGCAGATCGAGTGTGTGAGTACGCATACACGCGTGTTTGTGTGCATGCATGTGTGTCTGTTTCTGTGTGTGTGTTCTTTACATCAACCCCCTTTCATTTAATCTACAGCCATTATGACGTTCTCTCTCTTAGACTGCAGACTAAGACTCTGTAAACTAAATACACGTGCAAGCACTCGCATGCACACGCACGCACATACACACACACGCACCCCCACACACACAAACACCTGATATTAACCCCCAAGTAGCAGCCACACACAAATGCACATCTACTGACATACACTCACACACATTCATGGGAATGCATACATGCACACTCTCAAACTATACACACACGCGCACGCATACACTGTCCCACTTTCCATATTTTTCCTGTCCGCTATCACTTAGATTGGAAAGACATCAAACTGAAGATATCTGCAACACACAAGGGAGTTCAAAACGTGCATTAGCATCTCCAAAGACTATCCTTGATTGAATACAGGCATTAGCATCTCCAAAGACTATCCTTGATTGAATACAGGCATTAGCATCTCCATAGACTATCCTTGATTGAATACAGGCATTAGCATCTCCATAGACTATCCTTGATTGAATACATGCATGAGCATCTCCAAAGACTATCCTTGATTGAATACAGGCATTAGCATCTCCATAGACTATCCTTGATTGAATACAGGCATTAGCATCTCCATAGACTATCCTTGATTGAATACAGGCATTAGCATCTCCATAGACTATCCTTGATTGAATACAGGCATTAGCATCTCCATAGACTATCCTTGATTGAATACAGGCATTAGCATCTCCATAGACTATCCTTGATTGAATACAGGCATTAGCATCTCCATAGACTATCCTTGATTGAATACAGGCATTAGCATCTCCATAGACTATCCTTGATTGAATACAGGCATTAGCATCTCCAAAGACTATCCTTGATTGAATACAGGCATTAGCATCTCCATAGACTATCCTTGATTGAATACAGGCATTAGCATCTCCATAGACTATCCTTGATTGAATACAGGCATTAGCATCTCCATAGACTATCCTTGATTGAATACAGGCATTAGCATCTCCAAAGACTATCCTTGATTGAATACAGGCATTAGCATCTCCATAGACTATCCTTGATTGAATACAGGCATTAGCATCTCCAAAGACTATCCTTGATTGAATACAGGCATTAGCATCTCCATAGACTATCCTTGATTGAATACAGGCATTAGCATCTCCATAGACTATCCTTGATTGAATACAGGCATTAGCATCTCCATAGACTATCCTTGATTGAATACAGGCATTAGCATCTCCATAGACTATCCTTGATTGAATACAGGCATTAGCATCTCCATAGACTATCCTTGATTGAATACAGGCATTAGCATCTCCATAGACTATCCTTGATTGAATACAGGCATTAGCATCTCCATAGACTATCCTTGATTGAATACAGGCATTAGCATCTCCAAAGACTATCCTTGATTGAATACAGGCATTAGCATCTCCAAAGACTATCCTTGATTGAATACAGGCATTAGCATCTCCATAGACTATCCTTGATTGAATACAGGCATTAGCATCTCCATAGACTATCCTTGATTGAATACAGGCATTAGCATCTCCATAGACTATCCTTGATTGAATAGGGACAAACAAACAGAGGGTATAAACCATCACTGGCAAAGACTTTGAAAAGATTTGTGATGGTCTACATTCCATCATGGGGCAGTGGCACTGTGGGCTGGTGGTAATGCACCTGACTAGAAAGCGAGGGTCCACAGGTTCGATTCCCATATGCTTTTTACTCCCACCTCCACTAGACCTTGAACTGTGGACTGGGTGTGTCTTTTGGATAAGACGACAAACCCAGATCCTGTAAGCATCGATTCATGCACTTAACGCATGTAAAAGCACCCACAGCAGTAAAAGTATCCCTAACACAGTTATGTAGAAAAATCCACTTTGATAGTAAAACAAGTACAATTGCAAAGAGGAAGAACAGAAGGGAAAAAAAAACACATGGGTGGCACTGCACTGTGGCGAAGCACTTTCCTGGGGAGAGCAGCCTGAATTTCACTGATAAATCTGTTGTGACAAAAAATAACACACACACAGTGAAACCCTCATGAAGTACGCTTACTTCTCAGAAACCATACGTATAGATGAAACATAGCATCTGATACAGTATCATACACTCTCATAGAGAAACCATTTGAAAAGATGGAAAACATTGCATCTGATACAGCAAAATACTCTCAAAATGCAACACTTTGCATCTGAGTATAATCTAGACAACTGGTAATGTATTTTGACAGCTTCACTGAGCTGGCCACACCTTGCACATAAGGAAGATTCCAGGATGCCCAAAAAAATCTTGTTAGCGGGTTTCTATTCAGGGTTAACCCATGCGAATGGTTCAAAGACCAGTTGTTCCAGCAACGATCACTGTGACTGGTGTGTGACAGCAACAGCTGGGTGTCAACCACCAGGGATGCTGTCACCAACAGTGAAGAGTCCAGGGGAAGCTGTGGAAGAAAGGCGAAGAAGAAGAGGAGAAAAGAAAACTTCCTCACACTCACAGCCTCCTACAAGTTCAGTCCATACCTGCCCTTCCTTCTCAAGAGTCTACAGATCAAGGGTTGGTCTCTACAGTGGAGTGATGGCCTAGAGGTAACGCGTCCGCCTAGGAAGCGAGAGAATCTGTGCGCGCTGGTTCGAATCACGGCACAGCCCCCGAAATTTTCTCCCCCTCCACTAGACCTTGAGTGGTGGTCTGGACGCTAGTCATTCGGATGAGACGATAAACCGAGGTCCCGTGTGCAGCATGCACTTAGCGCACGTAAAAGAACCCACGGCAACAAAAGGGTTGTTCCTGGCAAAATTCTGTAGAAAAATCCACTTCAATAGGAAAAACAAATAAAAATGCACACAGGAAAAAATACAAAAAAATGGGTGGCGCTGTAGTATGGCGACGCGCTCTCCCTGGGGAGAGCAGCCCCAATTTCACACAGATAAATCTGTTGTGATAAAAAGAAATACAAATACAAATACAGTCATCAGAAATCATGCCGCCATGGACAAAAACACCTTTCCACTGATCTTCCGTCTGCATGGAAACTGTCATCATAGGTCAGGACAAAAGAGGGATAATATTTCTCACCGTTCCCCATTCAGAAACCATCACACTGATGTCAGTGACACTAAGAATGTTAACAAAGAAGCATGTTCTTATAAGGTTTATGGCGAAAGCAGGCACCATGGCAGAATCCAGTAGATGTTACACTTCTCATTCAGTGTTCCCCAGTATTCAGGGTTTGAAGCCCCATTCAGCATAGTCCTTGGAAAAGGCACTTCACTTCCATTTTCCTCACTCCACCCAGGTGTGAATGGGTACCTGACTTCAGCTGAGGAAGGTTAAAACAGCAGAAGGAGAATTGACCCCCACCTTGCTATCCCGAGCCCTAGACACAGTGAATATGAATTCACTGCTCCTGTGACCTTAAAAAGACAAAGGAACCTTTGACCATAACTTAATAAAGATGTAGGTAAAATCTATCTATATCACATGGATTCCAGAAATATGCCTATGTTTTGATGATCTTGCTTAGTGTGAGAATGACAGGGAACATTACATTCACTCCCTGACGTGTTCAAATAAAAACGCACACCTCATTCACTGCAGTTCAAAGGCCCCAGAGAATTTATTGGGTTACAGTATAACATGTGACACTGTACCGGTTGCTATACAAATGTTCATTAAATGAGTTATTGATTTAGAAAAAAAACAAAAAACAAGAATCATACATTTACTTGACACATACACCCCTACATCAACTCTCTCCTATTTCTTTCTTTCCTTGTCGACACACATACTCTCTCTCTCTCTCTCTCTCTTCTCTCTCTCACTACATTTCTACTTCAATTTTCTCGCACAACATAAAATCTTACATATTTTATTTAACAACAGAACCTGAAAAAGGAGGAGGATGTCTAAGACATATTCCAAAAATAAGAGTTTCACTTTTTTAAATCATCTACAAGATCTGGCTGTGCAAAACACACAACTGGCAGTACAAGCATTTGCATTCATCTGAACTTGATCTTTGAGGTACAGCAAGCTTTGCTTTTGTTGAGCTTGTGAGCATTTGTTCCATCAGTGTCATCTAACAATTGTAATGTTTTCAAGGGGATCTTTCTTTATCTGCTCACCGTAAGATTCAGTGTCTTTTTTTTTCAAAAAAACAATTCATATGGAAGTAGAAGTTAATGTAAATGTGGCATTTAACCTTTAACTCTCAACATTAATTTCTAATGCGAATGTGGCTGTTTACCACTATCTACACATGAAATGTTTTATATTATCCTTCAAAATTAAAACAGTTAAGAGATACTCAGTTTTTCACTCAGGTTTATTTCTTCTCCTTTCAAATAAGAAGTATTTTGCCCAAAATAGAGATCTCTCCAGAAGACAATACAGATCCCATCAATTCTCAACCATCAGAGAGACAGAGAGAGAGAAAGAGCGAAAAAGACACACAGGGAGTGCATGTGTTTGTTCATGCGTGTGTCAATTGTGCGTGCGTACCTGCGTGCATGCGTGTGCATGCATGCGTGCATCTGTGCTTGCACACACATGTTAATGTGCTTGTTAACAAAATTTTTTTAAATGAAAGCAAACGTTAAAAAAACGGCTGACAAAAGAGGAGCAATCAGAACACACAATCTGATCCTTGATACAAATATTGTAGTGTATGAAAACATAAAACAGAAATAGTTAATATCTATACATCATGACAAAAGTGAACACAATATGGCTGCTGCTAGTATGTACACCTTCACAACACACAGTGTTACTGACAGCTGAACAACAAATTCTTCACAACACACAAGACATCTCCATCATCCTGTTCCTAATTTTCCTTTCCAGATCCTCTACACAAAATACTACTTTTTGACTCACTTGTGTAAACAAAGTGAGTCTATGTTTTAACCCGGTGTTCGGTTGTCTGTGTGTGTGTGTCTGTGCGTCTGTGTGTCCGTGGTAAACTTTAACACTGACATTTTCTCTGCAACTACTTTGTCAGTTGACACCAAATTTGGCATAAAAATAGGACAAATTCAGTTCTTTCCAGTCATCTTGTTTAAAACAATATTGCACCTCTGGGATGGGCATAAAAAAATAAAGAATGAAGCCTAATTATATGCAAACTGCATTTACTGTTATATTTTTATATATTTTGTATTCTCTAAACTTGGCACTTTGATCTGATATTCTGACCCAACAACTAGAGCAGTCATTATTATTATTTTTTGTTCAAACAGGAACTTCTTTTGCTAAGCATGGAAGTTTTATTTATTTTGCAAACGTTTTGGCGCAGATAGTAAAAAAGGGAAATTACTCTGTAATTAATGCTAGGGGAGTTAATTTGCTTTAAACTGATCTTTCTCATCTTAAACATTACATTTTGAAATTATACTCAATACATAAAAAGCTTGGATTTTTTTTTTTTTTTTTTTTTTTTAAGTGTATCACAAGTGAGTCTTGAAGGCCTTGCCTCTCTTGTTTTATATATATATTTTCATGAAACTTTGATTTTACGTATTTTAAACTTTGATCATTTTAACATGGCTTATAGTAATGTGCTCATTTTCAGCATGTTTTCATGTAATATGCTTTCAGCCTTCTGGTTGCCAGGGAAATGTGCAAAATAAAAAAATCTATCATTATCAATATTACTATTAATTACATATCACTCAGTCTCAAATCTGGCAGGTGAGGTCATTTAACAGTTAAGAGGAACAATTTCATTTTCTTTTAATCATTTCTTTTTGTTATCTTTTATTTCCATTGCAAGAGTGGCAGTTCTGGGTAACACAGTGTCTTCAAATATTGCAAGTAACACACTAGCATTTTTTTTCTCTCTCTCTTTTTAAGAATTCCTATTGCAAGAGCAGCAGTACAGAGTTACACAGTGTCTTCCATCAGTTTAGAGTAACACAATAACAATTTTTCTCTCTTTTTTTAATTCTTACCGCAAGAGCAGCAGTACTGAGTAACACAGTGTCTTCAAACAATTAAGAGTAACACAAGAACAATTTCTTTTTCTTACTTTTTTCTCTTTAAATTCCTATTGCAAGACTGGCAGTATAAGTTACAACTGTAAACAATCTTATTCCTTTTTACTTTTTCTTCTTTTTTTTTTTCTTTTCTGTTGCAAGAGTGGTAGCACTCAGTCACAGACAGTTAACGCTGAAATCTGCAAGAGACCACAGAACTCACTGACTGCTTTGTGAATCTCTCACAACTTTTACCCTCCCTCCCCACCCTCCTTCAGTTTTCCCCTCTCCGTGTCACCACCCCCATACCCCCTCATCCCCGACTGACAGACGCAATCTTTCCAGTTACAGTTACATGCCAACTCCAAAATGGCAAGCGCTCCCATGGAGGCCAAAAGAAGCGCTTCAAAGACACTCTGAAAGCTTCTCTGAAGGCCTTCAACATCAGCCACGACACATGGGAGCTGAATGCAATGGACAGACCAAAGTGGCGTTCAGCTGTCCACAAAGGCGCCAAATCCGGTGAGGCCAACAAAATCGCTGCAGCAGAGCAACGCAGACAGGCCAGGAAAAGCAGTGCCAGCAAGTCCCCGACAGCCGCCACCATCCCCTGTCCACACTGCATCAGAACCTTCCAGGTGCGGATTGGCCTGACCAGGCATCTGCGCACCCACAGAGTCCAACCCACCCACCCCTAGGATGACTAGATGGTCCTCGTCAACCCAACGGACGAACCAGATGGTCCTCGTCGATCCCGACAGACGAACCACACATGCCAATTTGCAATAAAGATCCCTCCACTAACCAGACAACCCTCTTAATGTTCAATATACAGAGCAGAACATTACACATGCATATAAATCCATTCATTCATGCATCCATGCACCGATTTATACATCATCTATTTGTGAATATATGCACATACATACGTTATGTATGCATGCATGCACATGTGTACATATGCGTATGACATGACATGGCATGACACTACATTGTAAGGCATTACATGGCAGTACACTACAAACAATAACCCTACCGTGCAGTATGATAGTAGTGTAGGACTATCACCATCAACAGCAGAGAAGGCAACTGACTATCTGGGCAAGAATTTGATCAAAGTGGGGAGTGTCTTGCCCAAGTTACATCCCCAATATCTCCACCAAGAAGGCTGTAGGACAGTTGGCACTGGGATGGTCCCCAAAGGCCAACTAGCTCCCTACGCTGCATCACTGAGAACAAGAGTGATCTTGTGAGCGGCCGTAGAAGCCAGCCGGATCACCGACGAAAGCTACACAAGTGAGTAGCCTTCTTTGACTGAGAGATCGGTTTAACTTGGTAGTCATTAAGAGCGATCTTGTCTCCAAGTTTGAGAGTGATAGTCCAAAAGACTAAACCGTGAATGAATTCCCACTGCAGTGATGAAACCATTCATCAAACAGCTGTCACTTTGCTGTTGGCCCAACTGTAAGCTTATGTCAATCTGTGATATAAGCCTCACAGTAACTGGTTCTAAATGATGCGTAGTATCATCGGAGAAATTCTTTTTTCACTTCAGATAAAAAGAATTTTGTCATTTGAACACTTAAAGAGTGATGATACTATTTGTACCCCATTCCATCAACATGACATGCATTAGAAACTGGTCTTGAAACAACAGAAAATACATACATACATATATATATATATATATATACATATGTATATACATAGAGAGAGAGAGATGTGGACAATTCATAGCATATCATATAAATGCATTATCGGAAAGCCTTCACATAGATACATACACCTGAGCAAGTGAGTATGTGCATACATGCATGTACACTTATGAAGTACATGCACATATATACTGTATACATCTATATTTTTCTGTAAAGATTTTCCTTCATCTTTCATAAAACAACGAACTAATGTCTTCCTTATGTGAAAAGACTTCATTTATCTTACAAGAGCACTTTATGTTCAAAATGATATCTTGGGTTTTCTGCATTTTTTTTTAATTGTTGATGTTACTGTTGTTGGTGGGTTGTCGGGCTTTTTTTCAAGACTAGACCAACAAACAAGAAAGTGCACACCCATTCACACACAATCCAGATGTCTACTACACTTTACCTAACCAGTCACATAGTCAGAAAACTAAAATGGACCTCCGAAACAACATCGTCATCCTCCTCCTCCTCCTCCTCCTCTTTCACATCAATAAGAATTTTTTTAAATGGTGACCCAGCTTCAGTCCCCCTCCACTCCTGTGCTTGGGTTGAGTCCTATCAAGGTCTTCAGTGTCAGCAGATCATCGAAGACTGTCGCTGGAGGGACGTGGTGGAAGTCTCTTCACTGGGTGGGACGCTCACTCAGTCTGGCTCCATAACTAAGTGATTATTATGGTCAGTAGGGGGCTTAGTAGGTGGAGTCTTAAGTATGGTAAATAAGAACAGGCACTACCGAACACCACCAGTCACTCAGCAGAAGCGCACTTTATCCTCTGGTGTGCGTGGCCTCCTGACAACTGCCAACACTTTCGTTGCAACAGATGAACCCAAGTATGTCTGTGTATGAGGGACTTGGAATAGGTGGCATAAGAACAACATGGCAGTAATGCCAATGAAATGGTGCAGATAATGGGGCAGCATAATAAACAAACAAGCGAACAACAAGAAGCGCCATTTCTCCGCTGACTGCACCCCTAGTCTTGAACTATGACGGAGTGAGAAGTCAGCAGTACACAGGCAGGTATCTCTGTTATCACGCATTCTCCAACGAAGCGCGTCACAGAGCAGTTCTCAATGTGATGCCCGAGAAAGACCCCAACCCTAAGTTAGTTACCTCCCCTGGAGTCACCAGGAGGAAGGCCTGAGATGATGACTCCGGTGATGAGTTAGCCCAGCAAGACTCCATCCAACCCTTGCCCTAAAATGACTCCACACCCCTAAAATTAACATTTTTTTCAAATTAATCAGAAAGCACATATTAGTATATTACTGAGAAAAAAAATACAGAGCAGAGTTAATTTCAGGCAACCCCCAACACACTCCAGTCCAGATCCCAAAAGCACTCTATGATGAGTCTTTGGTATCTTTTCAACTTCCAACAGTCACTCAGGGGCAATGCCAGATTTAAACTCCAACCGAACATGAGTGGAGCGTTTATCAAGCCAACCCAAACTAACTCATGGACAGTCATTTTGGAGCTGAATAACTACCCCAAACTTACCTGATATTTATCTGGACTTGTTTTGTTTTGTTTTGTTAATAATCAGTTCAGTTTCAGTTTCAATGATGCGTCAAAGCGTGTGGACGGATCTATGTATACCAAACCCCATCTGCTGGTTTAGAAAAAAAAAAAAAAATTTTTTAAAGGAGCAGATGCCTGACTTTCTTTTAAACCCAACATGCTGGTCAGGCCTTGAGACCTTACCATTTTTTTTTTCAAATGTATATTACATCTTTTTAGAAAATAAAGAAATTCAATATGAAAAGGGGGTTGGAATAAAATATGGGGCATGGGATGGAGTTTAGAAAAAAAAAAAGAAGAAAAAAAGTGCTTCCTTGAAATATCTCCAATGGTAGTGTTTCCGGGCTGCAGACCGCAGCAGGAGTCCAAGCGATGCTTAAGGAGTCATTTCCAGGCACTAACAGTGGCGTGTGTTTCCCCATGAAGCACAGTGTGTGTGTGTTGGGGGGAGGTGGGGGGGGTCTCTGGTAGGCAGTCGGTCGTCCCCTGGCGGTGTTTTTACAGCGGGTTCCCCCTCTGCAGTGTAAATCGTCCTTCTCCCTGCCTGTCAGTAGTTCTTCTTCAGTCTTCTGTGTGTAAATCGTCCTTCTCCCTCCCAGTCAGTAGTTCTTCTTCAGTCTTCTGTGTGTAAATCGTCCTTCTCCCTGCCTGTCAATAGTTCTTCTTCAGTCTTCTGTGTGTAAATCGTCCTTCTCCCTGCCTGTCAATAGTTCTTCTTCAGTCTTCTGCATGTAAATCGACCTTCTCCCTGCCTGTCAATAGTTCTTCTTCAGTCTTCTGTGTGTAAATCGTCCTTCTCCCTGCCTGTCAGTAGTTCTTCTTCAGTCTTCTGTGTGTAAATCATCCTTCTCCCTGCCTGTCAATAGTTCTTCTTCAGTCTTCTGTGTGTAAATCGTTCTTCTCCCTGCCTGTCAATAGTTCTTCTTCAGTCTTCTGTGTGTAAATCGTCCTTCTCCCTGCCTGTCAATAGTTCTTCTTCAGTCTTTTCTGCATGTAAATCGTTCTTCTCCCTGCCTGTCAGTAGTTCTTCTTCAGTCTTCTGCGTGTAAATCGTCCTTCTCCATGTACCTGTCGGCAGTTCTTCTTCAGTCTTCTGTGTGTAAATCGTGCTTCTCCCTGCCTGTCAATAGTTCTTCTTCAGCCTTTTGTTCTCCTCCTCCAGCTGCCGGACATGGAGCATCAGCTTCTGGGTCGTCTCTGCATAGTGAGCCAGGGTCGCCTGCATCTCTCTCTGGAAACACACCAGTTCTCCTTTGAGATGATAGCATTCAAACGTGAAATTTAATACTTCAACAAAAAATGTCTACTATCACCAGTGTGTGTGATGGGACATAAAACAAAATTCCCTTCTATCCAGACATGAAAATTAATACTTCAACAAAAAAATGTCTGCTATGATGTCGCCTGCATTTCTCTCTCAAGACACACCAAATCTCCTTTTGAACTTTAACATTCAAACGTGAAATTTAATACTTCAACAACAAAAAATGTCTGCAATCACCAGTATGTGTGAGGTCACCTGCATTTATCTCTGAAAACACAGCAGTTCTCCTTTTGAACGATAACATTCCATCGTTAATCACCAGTATACATGTGTGAGATCGCCTGCATTTCTCTCTGAAAACACACCAGTTCTCCTTTTGAACGATAACATTCAAATGTGATGATTAATACTTCAACAAAAAATGTCCATCACCAGCATGTGTGATTGGACATTAACCTAAACAAAATTCCTTCTTTCCAGATGAGAAAATTAATACTTTCACAAAATCTCTATAATCACCCATATGGGTGATTGGACATTAACCAAAACAAATTTCCTTCTATCCAGATGTGAAAATTAATACTTTCACAAAATGTCTATAATCACTAGTATGTGTGACGGGACATTATCATTATTCTTACCATTATTATCAGCATTTATGCCTAATCTTGAAAATAAAACCTAGGCATTTACACATACGTAAAAATCAAAAAGGAAACATTGAACACAAGATACCAAACATTATCATTCATCCCCCCCTCCTCCCTAACCCCCCATGCACACACCCACAGCACACACAGGCACACATACACGCACACAGAACACAAGTCAAAGCACACAATCATGAATAGCACATGATCAAAAATACAACCAACAAATTCTCACTCACTCACTCACTAATAGTAATACCAATAGTCATTTCAGTTGATACTGGAAAGGGATGAGCTGCTGAGAGTTATTCAGGAGCGGAAAAGGTGGGTCTTCAAACTGGACTTGAAAGATTGCAGCGAAGAGTGACGTGGAGGCTGAGGAAGTTGATTCCAAAGAATAGGGGCTTGGAATGAAAAACTGCATTCGCCATACATTTGGGTTCGAGCAGGGGGGGATCCTAAGCATGCCAGTGTAAGAAGAAGAGAGGAGCTGGCGTGAAGGTATATATGGATGAAAGAGATCAGAAAGATACTGTGGACCAGAAGCCTCAATGGACTTGAAACAAAGAGAGACGACTTTGTAGATAATTCTTTCTTGTACCGGGATCCAGTGTAAAGCATGAAGGAGAGGAGGGACGTGATCAAATCTTGAGGAACGAAAGACAAGACAAGCAGCATGGTTCTGGACTTTCTGAAGCCTAGCAATGAGGTGGCTGGGTGAACCGACAAGCAGGGAATTACAACAATCAAGGCGGGACAACACAAAGACACAGAGGAGAGTTTTGGTTGCATCTTCAGTCAGGAGATGACAAATGGATGCAATTCTGTGAATTTCAAAGTAACACAATTTACATATGTTTGCAACATGCTGCTGATAGGAAAGAGACTGGTCTAGTATGACACCAAAATTACTGACAAAACAGGAAAGAGGAATGTCGGCGCCACTGACAGAGACTGAGGAAGGAAGAGAGACTGAGCGGCAAAGTGGTTGTGGGGTGATAATCATGATTTCAGTTTTATCCTCACTTAATATAAGCTTGTTTTCAGTCATCCATGTCTTCAGATCAGAGCTGCAGGCCTGAGTAGAGTCAATGAGAGAGGGAAGGAGAGACAGAAGTCCCAACAGATACAGCTGGTTGTCATCGCAAAAGCTATGGTGGGACAACGAATGATGATTTGCAATGGTGGAAATCGGTTGTGTATAGAGAACAAACAATATGGGCCCAAGCACAGAGCCTTGTGGCACACCAAATTGTATGTCAGAAGGGGAGGATTAAAGACCGCAAACAGAAACAACATTGGACCAGTCAAACAGATAAGAGAGGAACCATGAGAGAGCGAGATCGCAGATTCCAAAAGTGCGATTCAGACGGTTGAGGAGAATCTGACGATCAACAGTATCAAAGGCGGCTGAAAGATCAGGGACGGAGAGAATAGATACTTCATTGTTGTCAAGAGAAGTTAATAAATCGTTCACAATTTTGAGAAGGGCTGTCTCAGTGCTATGACCAGTGCAGTAAGCAGAGTGATATGGGTAATTCAAGTTACTGGTGCTGAGGTGGTCGAGAAGTTGAGCAGACAACTTTCACTGTGACTTTTGAGAAAAAGGGAAGATAAGAAATGGATCTGTAATTCTTTAGTGAGTCCGGATCGAGACTGGGATTTTTGAGCTGTGGCCATAAGATAGCAGACTTAAACACAATGGGAAAGGAGCCAGACCTAAGCGAGTTGTAAATAACAGCAGTGATGTGTGGAAGAAGTGTGTCAAGTCAATGGTTGTGGAAGGAAGTGGGAAGAGGGTCAAGTTGACTGTCTGATAATTCTCTGACAGTGTCAACAGAGACAGGCTGGAAAGAGGTGAGGGGGGGATGCCAAAGAAAGGTGGGTCAGGAAAGACGAAGAGGCGACAGAATGAGAGTCAAGAGTCTGACAGAGGTCCAGGATCTTACTGGTGAAAAAATCTGAAAGTGCTTGTGGAAGTTGGGAAGTGGGATGTTGGTGGGAAGGGGAGAGTGGTCAGATTTGCTAAAGAGTTTGTTGGGAACTTGCATGCTGCACGACAGGTGCAATAGCCGAGTGGTTAAAGCGCTGGACCTTCAATCTGAGGGTCCCGAGTTTGATTCTCGGTAACGGCACCTGGTGGGTAAAGGGTGGAGATTTTTCCAATCTCCCAGGTCAATATATGTGCAGACCTGCTTGTGCTTGAACGGCTTCGTGTATATACGCAAGCTCAAGATCAAATACGCATATTACAGATCCTGTAATCCATGTCAGCATATCCAGAATGCACACCCCCGAAATGGAGCATGGCTGCCTCGGTGGAGGGGTAAAAACGGTCATACACATAAAAGCCTACTCGTGTACTTACGAGGAGTTGCAGCCCATGAACAAAGAAGAAGAAGCATGCCACAGGCAGAGGGAGGGAAACAAAGGGATCACTTCTTATTTCTCTTTGCGCGATCATTCAGCAGAATCAGGTTAACAACAGCACAACATCCCCCTCACCGCGCCCCCAATCCCCTCCCCCTCCCAAGCCCTCTCCTGCAGTTCCCAACCTACGCTCTCCACCGCAGAGCGAAGGGACCAACCAACCAACCCAACCCCACCAGCAAGGGGTGGCATTCAAGAGACCATCGTACCTGCAGGTAAAGGTGTGTACCTGCGACTAAATCTACATGAGGCAAGGCAAAAGGGGCCTTGCTTCATGTAGATTTACCACCAGGTACACTTTACCCAAATCTAGGCAAGGCAAAAGAGGCCTTGCTTCATGTAAATGTACCCGCAGATACACTTTACCCAAATCTAGGCAAGGCAAAAGGGGCCTTGCTTCATGTAGATTTACCCCCAGGTACACTTTACCCAAATCTTGGCAAGGCAAAAGGGGCCTTGCTTCATGTAGATTTACCCCCAGGTACACTTTACCCAAATCTAGGCAAGGCAAAAGGGGCCTTGCTTCATGTAGATTTACCCCCACGTACACTTTACCCAAATCTAGGCAAGGCAAAAGGGGCCTTGCTTCATGTAGATTTACCCCCAGGTACACTTTACCCAAATCTAGTCAAGGCAAACGGGGCCTTGCTTCATGTAGATTTACCACCAGGTACACTTTACCCAAATCTAGGCAAGGCAAAAGAGGCCTTGCTTCATGTAAATGTACCCGCAGATACACTTTACCCAAATCTAGGCAAAGCAAAAGGGGCCTTGCTTCATGTAGATTTACCCCCAGGTACACTTTACCCAAATCTAGGCAAGGCAAAAGGGGCCTTGCTTCATGTAGATTGACCCCCAGGTACACTTTACCCAAATCTAGGCAAGGCAAAAGGGGCCTTGCTTCATGTAGATTTACCCCCAGGTACACTTTACCCAAATCTAGGCAAGGCAAATGGGGCCTTGCTTCATGTAGATTTACCACCAGGTACACTTTACCCAAATCTAGGCAAGGCAAACGGGGCCTTGCTTCATGTAGATTTACCACCAGGTACACTTTACCCAAATCTAGGCAAGGCAAAAGAGGCCTTGCTTCATGTAAATGTACCCGCAGATACACTTTACCCAAATCTAGGCAAGGCAAAAGGGGCTTTGCTTCATGTAGATTTACCCCCAGGTACACTTTACCCAAATCTAGGCAAGGCAAACGGGGCCTTGCATCATGTAGATGTACCCGCAGGTACATCTTTACTTCAAGATGGTCTCTTGAATATCACACCCCAGCCAGGCAGGCAGGCAAACCAGCAGTAAGTCATCACCTCGAAGGTGTGGAACTGTCGCAGCATGGCCAGGTGCAGGCCCTGGATGTCGCGGTGGATGTCGTCCCGAACCTCCTCCATGGCGTCCGCCACCAGGCTCCTCAGGAACTCACGCTGCGTGGCCCCCACCTCCCCCCCGACGCCCCCCACCTCCACCGGCCCCGCCGCCGCTGTGCAGCCCAGGGCACCGTTATGTGCCACCCCTGCCGGGTGTCTGGTTGTGGTGGGGAAGGCGGAGGAGGAGGAGGAAGGGGAGGGGTCTCGGCCGGGGCTGAGTCCCTCCCCCATGCCTGCCTCCCCTTCTTCCCCTCCGCTGATTGCTGCCGAGTCCTGACAGACGAATGATTAGTAGTAGTAGTAGTAGTAGTAGTAATAGTATTGTTGTTGAGGAACTAAACTGGTATGACACCCCTTCATTATTATTATCATTATTATTGGTATTATCATTATTATTGATACTTATGTAGTACCAGTCTTCAGTCAGACTCCAAGTCTGAAGCGCTAAGCGCTTAAGAAACACTGAGTCCTTTGCACAACAGGCTGCCTACCTGGGTAGAGCTGACCGACGGCTGTCTTAAGGTGCTCAACATTTGTTTCCCCGTGTCATTCAGTCCAGCTTCAGTTAGGCATACGCAAGCACAATGAATATGAGTGGATTTTTCTTCAGAAATTCACCAGGGTCAACAGTTTTGTTGCCGAGGGTAAGTGCATGCTGCACCTTGGTTTATCGTCTCATCTGAATACCTAGCATCCAGACCACCACTCAAGGTCTAGAGGACAAGGAGAAAATTCTGGCAACTGTGGCATTCATTGGTCTCATTGGAGTATTTTTTTTAATGTTTGGTGCACATGCATGATGGTGGTAACAGTAACTGGACTGAATGTTGTCACAGTGAGGGCCACATTCATGCGCAGGTACATGCACATGGGGCATGGCATGGTGTGGTGTGGTGTAGTGTGGTGTTCTGCTGAGTTGTGTTGCACTACATTTCATTACACTGTGTTGTATTGTGCTGGACTGAGCTGGACTGTACCGAACTGTACTGTACTTTACTTTAGTGCACTGTGTTTAATAGTACTGCACTGTATCATACTGTACCGTATCACATCACATCACATCTTGCTGCAATACAACGCATCCCAAGCAGCCCTCACCTTTCTCACACCACAAAAACAACGCAGCACAACACACACTCCTGCCCCCACCACCACAACCACCACTACCAAAAAAAAAAAACACTCACAGGGGAGGCAGACGCTCTGGACCTGTCGCCCACCATCAAAGCACTGTGCGGATGCATGGCAGCCTGCCCCACAGCCACACCCTGAGGAGGCACGACCCCCTGCTCCACGCCAGACAGACTGCCGGGCCCCACGACACCCTCAGTGGCAGAGTTCTGCAGGCTGCTGCACAGCTGGGGGTGCGAGAGCTGACCCACGGCTGGGGAGTGGACCGTACCACCGCTGTGCTGCAGGAGGGACAGGTGTCCTGCCGTGATGTTGTGGGACAGGTGTCCTCCACCTGTGGCATTGTGGGACAGGTGTCCCACTCCTGTGGCACTGTGGGACAGGTGTCCCGCTCCAGTGGCACTGTGGGACAGGTGTCCCGCTCCGGTGGCATTGTGGGACACGTGTCCGGCAGCACTGGTGACAGAAACACGCTGATGGTCTGTGGGCGGCTGCTTGGCTGTGGCGGAGTGCTTGGCACCGGTGGTGACGGCGTTGTTGCTGACGTTGCTGATGATGCTGTGGGGGTGGGACGCCGGTTCAATGTTGCTGTTGTTCTGTTCACAGAGTATAATAACAAGTTGTTGTTGTTGTTGTTGTTGTTCTTGTTGTTGTTGGTGTGTGTGTGTGTGTGTGTGTGTGTGTGTGTGTGTTCAATATCCATTTCTAAAATACATGGAAGGATATACATGCACTGAAACACCGGAGGAAGAGCAAGAAGAAGAAGAAGAAGAAAGAAAGAGATTTCATTTGGTACAGACAGGCAGACAAATGAAATACAAAAGCAGTCAGATCTGGAACATTTCCATGAAAACATCTTTTTTTTTTTAGAATTAACATTCAAATCAAAGATTCACATGCAATGAGAAAGGAGATGAATCAGAACCAACTATGTACCAACAACTGCCGTTAGTACAAAACACAACGTCATAATGAAGTGAACGAAAATTAATCAGGTTGATTCATAATGTTCCAAAATAAGCAGAATAAAAGAGCTAAAAAGTTTGGGGTGAAGCCTTATAGAGTTGTGTTATGCTGTGCTCTGTGCTGTGCTGTGCTGTGCTGTGCTGTGCTGTGCTGTAATGTGCTGTGCTGTGCTGTGCTGTGCTGTGCTGTGCTGTGCTGTACTCTATGTTCTCACCTGTCCCAGAAAGGAAGGCAGGGAGAAGAGAGAGCTGTCTCTGTGGCCTCCAGTCTGCGAGACAGCCGACAGCTCTGCTGCCCCCTTTGTCAGAGGGGAGAACACTCCTGTGGGAAACACCGCCGCACATCAGAGACCCACATGTTAACAACACAGCAACCACAACGCTTAAGTGTAACTGACACACGAGACGCGAACTGACTCAGCTCTAAAGTGTTATCAACATATGGCTGCTGACGCGAATAGAGCATGTATGACAGCATGGTGTGTGAGTGTAAAGGTTGTGCTCCGCGCGCGTGTGAGTGTGTGTGTGTGTGTGTGTGTGTGTGTGTGTGTGAGTATGTGTGTGTGTGTGTGTGTGAGTGTGTGTGTGTGCGAGCGCACGCGCACGCTTGCGTGCATGCGTGCGTGTATGTGTGCGTGCATGCGTGCGTGCGTGCGTGCGTGCATGCGTGTGTGTGTATGTGTGTGTGAGAGTGAGTGTGTGTGTGTGTGACAACTGAGACACACTGGAGTGATGGCCTAGAGGTAACGCATCCGCCTAGGAAGCGAGAGAATCAGAGCGCGCTGGTTCGAATCACGGCTCAGCCGCCAATATTTTCTCCCCCTCCACTAGACATTGAGTGGTGGTCTGGACGCTAGTCATTCGGATGAGACGATAAACCGAGGTCCTGTGTGCAGCATGCACTTAGCGCACGTAAAAGAACCCACAGCAACAAAAGGGTTGTTCCTGGCAAAATTCTGTAGAAAAATCCACTTCGATAGAAAAAACAAATTAAACTGCATGCAGGAAAAAAATACCCCAAAAATGGGTGGCGCTGTAGTGTAGCGACACGCTCTCCCCGGGGAGAGCAGCCCAAATTTCACACAGAGAAATATGTTGTGATAAAAAGAAATACAAATACAAATACACCGAGAGAAAGTGTGTGTAAGTGTGTCTGTGTATGCATGTGTGTTTGTGTGTCTGTATGTGTTTGTGTGCATCTGTGTGTGTCTGATATCACTTTACAAGCAAAAGATCAAGTTAAAACTAAAGCACTAAAATAATGCATATGAACCTGCATGATGGCACAAGCCTTTGGTTGTGTCTGTCTTGTCAGTCATCAAAAAACACACATGCAGAGTATATTTTCTCAACTATCCAAAGTCATTTCAAGTTGCAGTTAAACTATACTACTGAATAAATGTGATCTTTGAACAAAATATACACACACACACATACACAAACATCTCTGCACCCCAAGGCGTTGGTACAAACATTTGCACACACAACACTTGTATATGATGTACATATGAGCACATACATACACAACCACAAATGCACACATGAGCACAGATACACATGAACACATAAGAACAGACACATACAAACACACATGAGCAGAAACACACACATGTACATTATGATTGTAGGCACTCGTTTAGACACACACATGAACACTGACACACATAAAAGCAAAGACACACACATTTACACAATAGCACACACACACATCAATACATGAGAACAGACATACATATGCATGCAGTCACATACACTCCCAACACACTCACACAAACACACACACACAACACAACACAACACACAACACACACACACACACACACACACTGTCCAAACAAGAAGCAAGAGATATTACCAGGAAAGGACTCCTCCCCTCGACTGGCAGTCAGGTTGATGTGGGAGGCGGACTTGGAGTGATGGTGACTCTGGTTGCCTGTCACAGTCACACACACACACACACACACACACACACACACAGAGTTCCACATATACACACACATGCACACACATACGGATCCACACACACACACACACACACACACACAAACACAAATGATAAAGACCTATTCATTTTAGTAATACAATAAACTAAATGATTTTCTAAGAGAATCTTTTTTTTTCTATGAACAACATAAAATAAAGAAGAAAATCAGAATGTGCAACAACAACAAAAAATGTTTTATTCATAGCACTGCCACTGTATTTCTTTTGGAATGGACAATAATAACTGTCACTAAAATGTGCAGTATCCTTCAAATCATTGATCATCAGGACAGTTTACATAAGACAACAGCTACATTTAAGATAATAAATAATGTTTTTAAAATCCGATACTTTAAGAGAAGCACAGCAAATACTTTTTTCCCATTCACTGTGGAAGATAATCCTGCTTGTGCACAAAAAAACACTTCTCTATTTTGTGCCACTTATCATGGGAATTAATCCAGCTTGAGTAAAAGGTGCAGGCTATTATACCAGATATTTCCCTTGTACCATAGTTGGTCAGGGAAAAAAATGTTTTCTTTATGATGTCGAGTGAATTAGGGAATGGTTCTAATCCAAAACAAAAACTTTTTTTTTTTCAAATCTTTCATATCCCAAAGCTGAATCTCAACCTAATGAACCTCACATTCAGAACAATACATTTTATAAGGTCTTAATTCTTTTCTCTTTTTTTTTAAATTGTATTTATAAACAATCAGCAATGTTTATTCCATCTTTCAAGGATAGTAGTGAAAGTGAAAAGTGAGACCACAATTTGCTATTCCCATCCCCATGTGCTTATCCTCTTGAGCATGCAAACTACCATGGAGACAGCATACATAAAAATAAGTGCTTAGTTGCCATGTACAGCATTTGAGAGTTGTATATCTATCAAGAAATGTAGTGTGTTTACTAATTACTTTATTGTACAGATGACCATATATATATATATATATATATATATATATATATATATATATAATGTGTTTGAGCATGACAAACACTAAGGCGTCTCAGAAGCTCATTCTCAGAAGTCTATTATCCAAGCAGAGCAGAAGAAAGGTCAACGTGACCTGGCAAGACTGGGTGACCCTGACCTGTTGGGGAGAACACATCCACGATGGGGGCAGGGCTCACAGCATGGGGGGCCAGCTCGTTATCAGGTGTCTGGCCTTCAGCAACAAAATCAAAACCAAACCAAAGCGCACAACATGAACGACAGAGAAAATCAACACTTTGTACCACACCCTCAGTGCAGCTGCACTACAGGATCTTTGGACCAGCCCTGCAACAGGTGAGCGCACTGTCCAAACCATACTAGGTGGAGTGATGGCCTAGAGGTAACGCGTCCGCCTAGGAAGCGAGAGAATCTGAGCGCGCTGGTTCGAATCACGGCTCGGCCGCCGATAATTTTCTCCCCCTCCACTAGACCTTGAGTGGTGGTCTGGACGCTAGTCATTCGGATGAGACGATAAACCGAGGTCCTGTGTTCAGCATGCACTTAGCGCACGTAAAAGAACCCACGGCAACAAAAGGGTCGTTCCTGGCAAAATTCTGTAGAAAAATCCACTTCGATAAGTAAAACAAATCAAAATGCACGCAGGAAAATATACGAAAAAAAAATGGGTGGCGCTGTAGTGTAGCAATGCACTCTCCCTGGGGAGAGCAGCCCGAATTTCACACAGAGCAATCTGTTGTGATAAAAAGAAATACAAATACAAATACAATACAAATACTTTCATACAGAAAAAAAGGCATTCACCACCAAAAACAGGCTAAATGCCCTTAAAAACACAGGCAAACACCACATAGACTAAAGCCAACAAGCTAAAATAAAAGCACAGAGTGAGAACACGAATGCCTGAGAAAGCAAAACTAAAATGTGCCCACTGCAGTACGGAAAAATAAATATATCTGAACTCGGTCCAAGGGAAGCAATCAGGTATTATGGATAAATCGATAATCAGGGGACAAAGTGTTCAGGGAAAAAAAAACAAAAAAAAAAACCAAACAGACCAATATGAACTGAAAAAGAATGACAACCAAAAATGGCATCCCTACTAAACACTTGTGGCAGACACAACTTGTGATTTGATTTGATTTTTTTTACAGCATTACTTGTTGCCAAAGGAAATGATGCACCTGTACTCAATTCTGCCTTTAATTCTCTAAAAGATTCTTTATTCTTTTTTTCTTTTTTTTCTTCTTCTTTTTTTTTTTGGGGGGGGGGGGGGGGCACACCTCTTCTGTTCCTTTGAAAATGTAAAATAATTTTCATCATACCATTTTTTTTCCCCTGCATCAAAGAAAACAAAATTTTGTCACAGAAAAATCAAAACCAACAGTTTCAAGACAACAGAAGAATCAGCAGTCTCTCTGCTCAATGCCCCTTCCTGTCTTTCATTGCTTTTTTGTTTGTTTGTATGGTTGCTTGTTTGTTCGTTTTTCCTTGCATCGAAGGTTATATTCAAACTTCATTACTGTCAACAATTCCATCACACACACAAGACTATTTTTTCATCTCTCTATAAAAGAAATCTTTGACAAAAATAATAAAGCGCAAAAATCACAAAATGAATAAAAAGGTAATTCCATAGTACGACATAATTGTTCATCACCAATCACACACTGCGCACAGTTTCAATGTAGCAGGATTACAATAAACTATACTCTAAACAACTGTAGTGCCCTACAGAGACTGAACATTTACAAGGTGCAAGGGCTCTTCTTCATGGCACAAAAAGGTTTTGTTGTTTTTTTAACAGAAAAGATGAGCCAAACAAAAAATACTTTTATTTTAAAAAGAAACTGATAATAATGGGAAAAAAAACTTATAAAAAATAAATCAGAGAATAAAATAAATCAACAACAACAACAACTAATAAATACACAACATTCTTCTTTACAAAAAATCTAATCAACCAGAAGGGCTAAAAAATCACATGTATCGGAAAACAACTCACATGTGTACAAAGAAACATTGAGTGGACAGCAATTTTAAGGTGAACACAAGTACAAATGTATGAATCATTGATGACCACCACCTATCTATACTCATACAGTATGTACACATGTATCAAACCATTTCTGACCATACCTGTCTTACTGGGGGTGATGTCCTGCATGACAGTGGGGGCCGGGGGCAGCTGCCGTCTGGAGCCTGGCGTGGACAACGCGCCAGTTTTGGTGCCGCCACCAGAGTCCTCTGTCTGAACACACACACACACACACACACACACACACAAAGACACACACACACACACACACACAAAGACACACACACACACACACACACACACACACACACACAGAGTCAGTGCAAACCAACAGGTGATCACCCAGAAATGCGTTCCCACATTCTTTTTCTCCTTCGTTCGTGGGCTACAACTCACACGTTCACCGATATGTTCACGAGTGGGCTTTTATGTGAATGACCATTTTTGCCCTGCCTTGTATGCAGCCATACTCCATTTTCGGGGGTTTTCCCACATTCAAACACTCCGCAGTCTGTGACTGCTCTTTTTCCCTGTCTCTGGATCTGTCACTTGGAACGAGCTCCCTCTCTCAGTTTGTCAAATCTCTGCACTCAGCTCTTGTATAAAGTCTGGCCTAAAAAAACCTACCTCTTTCCAACTTGGCGCTGTTTTTCTTCTCCTTCATCTGCGTTAACTGCTACACCTCTCCAGTTCTACAAACAGGATTTTGTGTGTGTGACCGATTTTATCCTCCTGTTGAAGCTGCCAGAATACGCTGGGTATGGTGATGTTTCCATAACTTACATGTGTGTTCACATGTGCGCCTATGTGTGATCATGTTTGTCCAAGTGTGTGTGTGTGTGTGTGTGTGTATGTGTGTGTGCAGCATGTGTGTGTGTTTGAGCATATGCATGCATGAGTGCATATGTGCATTAATGCATAAATGTGTACATATGAATGTATGTGTCTGCCACTGGAAGTGCGTGTGTGAGGTGCAGTGGGGCATCCTCTCTTTCACGTCCCTTCTCACCTTGGACTTTGCCGCTGGCATGAACTTGACGGAATGCACCGAGGTTTTGTGAGCCTGAAGACATGGATAGGGGTGCTCCCCCCTTGCCTCAGGTCGTAGATGTACACTTTGCCCCGCGTGGACCCCACGGCAGCCGTGGCGCCATCTGGCATGATGTCGATGCAGGTCAGGGGGCTCTGGGCGTCAAAGACCTTCAGGATGCTGAAAAGTTTCCTCCAATCAGTAGGCTGTTGTTAAGTTTCAGTTTCACTTTCTCAAGGAGGCGTCACTGCGTTCGGACAAATCCATACACGCTACACCACATCTGTTGAGCAGATGCCTGACCAGCAGCATAACCCAACGCGCTTAGTCAGGCCTTGAGTGCATGCTTACATATTTGTGTACCTATGAAAGTGGATTTCATTTTACGTAATTTCGCCAGAGGACAACACTCTCGTTGCCATGGGTTCTTTTTCAGTGCGCCAAGTGCGTGCTGCACACGGGACCTCGGTTTATCGTCTCATCCGAAAGACTAGACGCTCAGTTTGATTTTCCAGTCAAACTTAGGAGAAAGGGCGAGAGCGGGATTCGAACCCACACCCTCACGGACTCTCTGTATTGGCAGCTGAGCGTCTTAACCATTCTGCCACCTTCCTCCTGTTGTTAAACCACCACCACTGTACAGTGCTGCAGCAGATACGTATGTATGCATGTATGATAGTCGTGTCCGACTATGACCAGCAGAACAACAACAGAGAAGGCTGCTGCTGTCCTGACTATCTGGCCTAGAATTTGATTCAAGTGGAGAGTGTTTTGCCAAAGTTGCATCCCCAACTCTCTTGGTCAAGAGAGCTTTAGGACAGTCGGTGTTGGGATGGCCCCCAAAGTCCAACTAGGCCCCAAGGCTGCAGCACTAAAAGCCAGCCCAATCTTGCCTCCTAGTTTGAGAGTCATAGTCCTTCTCACAAAAGACTAAGCTGTAAATGGACTCCTGTTGCAGTGGAGAAACCAACGATCATACAGCTCTCACTAAGCTGTTGGCCAAACTGCAAGCTTATATCAGTCTCACATAACACTGTGCCAAAGTTTGTGTCAAGTGTTCCATACAATCACTCCATTTCTACCAGTTTTCATTCAACAACTGTATCTAATCACACAACTGTTTGCTCTCAACAATCCATAGAGCATTTCTCAAAGGATCAGAAAATTTGAGAAAACCTAAAGTAAATCTTTTTTTTTTTTTCCCCAAATCATCTATCTGATAAATAAACAAATCCCTGAAATTTACTTCCGTCAAAGATTCATAAAATGCAGTATTTGATTATCAAACTCATACCATGACTTCATAAAACTTTGCAAATGAACATAAATGTTTCAAAATATCTGAATACTTTTCCAATCAATAAAGCGTAACAACAACAAAATCAGTGACAGTCATATTTGATCAGTCTCCTTGAACAAAACAGTTGAATACCACCACTGCAAATAATCAAAACATAAAAACAACAGAGTGGATAAATAAATGCTTCAAATTCAAACCCACTTCATCTTGCAGTTTATCCACACTCAACCTGCACATTCACATAAAAAATAAAACCTTTTCCTCACACACAGCTTTCTATTTTTTTCTTTAAACATCACGAACATGTATATTTCAAAGTATTAAAACAAAATGATATCATCAAAAAACTGCAAAAAGAAAGGAATCAGAAAAAAAGAAAATACATATTTCAAAGTATTAAAACAAAATGATATCATCAAAAAACTGCAAAAAGAAAGGAATCAGAAAAAAAAGAAAATACAAACACCCCCGTATGCATACATACACACACACCTGACATCCACACATACAAACACCCACACCCACCAACACCCACACACCACAACACATCACCACACACACATACACACCACAAACACCCATGAACTTCTTCTTCTTCTGCGTTCACTCGTATGCACACGAGTGGGCTTTTACGTGTATGACCGTTTTTACCCCGCCATGTAGGCAGCCATACTCCGTTTTCGGGGATGTGCATGCTGGATATGTTCTTGTTTCCATAACCCACCGAACGCTGACATGGATTACAGGATCTTTAACGTGCGTATTTGATCTTCTGTTTGAACCCACCCACACCCACACACGTCACACACCTAAACCCTTTCATCTCCCACACCCACCTACCCACCCATCCCCCCAAACACCACCCCCACCCCTCCCCGAAACACCCCATCCACCATCCCAACAATCAAACCAAACAAACAAAACACACACACACACACACACACACACACAGAGAAACCCTGCCAAAAAAAAAAAAAGCGCACACGTTTCTTCTGGATATCATAGCAGACGATTCACCCCATCCACCAACCCAACAAACAAACAAAACAACAACACCAAAAAAAAAAAACCAACAGAAACCCAGCAAAAAACAAGCTGACTGACTGTTTCTTCTGGATGTCATAGCAGACAAAGCGCTTGTCAAGACCAACACTCATCATGAGCATCTCATTGATGGGGGAGAAGGCCAGGCCGGTGGCGGGCCCCACGTGGGCGTCCCTGAAGCTGTGCAGCAGGCGCCGGGTGTTGGCGTCCCAAAGGGTCACTGCTCCGTCATCGGAGGCCGTGCCCAGCAACGACTTCTTGAAGGCCGAGTACTCCAGCTGCCGTATGGCCTGTCACAGTGCAGCACAGCAGAGCAACAGTACTAGGGTGTGAGCATTGCAACCGTGTAGCTCTTCTTCCTCTTCTTCTCGATTACTAACCTTAATGCGTTACCTCTTTTGTGGAGCACCAGCACCAAAGTGTGAGCACTGTAACCGTGTCAACTTCTTCTTCTCGATTCCTAGCCTTAATGTGTGACCTCTTTGCATTGTAACCATGTAAACTTCTTCTTCTCGATTCCTAACCTTAATGTGTGACCTCTTTGCATTGTAACCGTGTAAACTTCTCCTTCTTCTACTCGATTCCTAACCTTAATGTGTGACCTCTTTGCATTGTAACCGTGTAAACTTCTCCTTCTTCTACTCGATTCCTAACCTTAATGTGTGACCTCTTTGCATTGTAACCATGTAAACTCCTTCTTCTTCTTCTCGATTCCTAACTTTAATGTGTGACCTCTTTGCATTGTAACCGTGTAAACTTCTTCTTCTTCGCAATTCCTAACCTTAATGTGCGACCTCTTTGCATTGTAACAGTGTAAACTTCTTCTTCTTCTCGATTCCTAACTTTAATGTGTGACCTCTTTGCATTGTAACCGTGTAAACTTCTCCTTCTTCTACTTGATTCCTAACCTTAATGTGTGACCTCTTTGCATTGTAACCATGTAAACTTCTTCTTCTTCTACTCGATTCCTACCCTAAATGTGTGACCTCTTTGCATTGTAACCATGTAAACTTCTTCTTCTTCTCGATTCCTAACCTTAATGTGTGACCTCTTTGCATTGTAACCGTGCAAACTTCTTCTTCTTGATTCCTAACCTTAATGTGTGACCTCTTTGCATTGTAACCGTGTAAACTTCTTCTCGATTCCTAACCTTAATGAGCGACCTCTTTGCATTGTAACCGTGTAAACTTCTTCTTCTTCTCGATTCCTAACCTTAATGTGTGACCTCTTTGCATTGTAACCATGTAAACTTCTTCTTCTTCTTGATTCCTAACCTTAATGTGTGACCTCTTTGCATTGTAACTGTGTAAACTTCTTCTTCTTCTTGATTCCTAACCTTAATGTGTGACCTCTTTGCATTGTAACCGTGTAAACTTCTTCTTCTTCTCGATTCCTAACTTTAATGTGTGACCTCTTTTATGGCTGGATGTCCTTCCGCTTTACATTTCAACGTATGGTGTCTGTATCTGCTGATGAACTGCAATATGTCTGTTGCAGCACAGCGCCTGGGTGTGAGCATGAACCGTGTCTCTTCTTCTTCTTCTCGATTAACGACCTTAATTAATGCATTACTTCTTTTGGCTGGATGCCTTTCTGTTTTACATTACAACGAATGGTGTCTGTATCTGCTGATGTACTGCAATACGTCTGTTGCAGCATAACACCAGGGTGTGAGCATGAACCGTGTCTCTTCTTCTTCTTCTTCTTCTTCTTCTTCTCCATTACCAACTTCAATGCATGACCTCTTTTGTGGCTGGATGTCTTTCCACTTTGCATTTCAACAATATGCATTATCTTACATTTCTTTTTGCATGCATGTGTGCATGCATGCACGCATTTTCAATCATTTTTATGTTTTTATGAGGCTTCTTCTGCTTCTTCTTCTTCTATCTCTTCTTCTTTTAATGTTTATTATTATTATTATTACTACTGTTATCATTATCAACAATACCATAATTGTTGTTGTTATCATTATCTTTAGTAGCAGTAGTAATACCGGTATATCATCATTTTTCTTGCTGTTGTTGTCACAGTGACCGACTGGGGAAGACCAGGCAATGCCTAAAATCTTTATCATTGAGTAATACGTTTTTGAGTCTTGAGTCTCAAGCAGATCAGAATGACTGTGTTGTGTGTGCTTATGCTATGTATGCCCTGTGCCAAATTTTACCGTTGTGCTTGTAATCTGTTTGTATCACAGACTTCACAATACTTAATTTATCTTACTGTCATAATAAAAGTTATAATAATTCTAATTCAAATTCTCTCATCTTGTTATTAAAACTATGTTCCTGGTTAGAGTCTATTTTGATTCTAGAAGAAGAAAAAAAATTTTTTTTAAATATCCTTCGTTTCAAGAGGGCAAATGTTCAAGCCTCACTTCACGAAGTCTAGTCAGTGTAAAGACTACATAGGTAAAAGAAATGATTTAAGTGTTGTATAAAAAGACAGTAAAAGCAGTGTATGTGTATGTGGTGTAGTGTGAGAGAGAGAGAGAGTGATAAAGTTAGAGAGTGTTAGTCAGAAAGGTTGTCAGCGCACATGCTCAAAGCACACACTGACCTGTACGTTCAAAGCTAACACTGACCTGTACATTCAAAGCTAACACTGACCTGTACGTTCTGCTAACACTGACCTGCACGTTCAAAGCTAACACTGACCTGCACGTTCAAAGCTAACACTGACCTGTACGTTCGGGGCCACCAGAGGGCTGCTGGACTGTCCCGTCAATGTGTTGTGCAGAATGATCTCCCCTGTCTCGGACCCGGAGGCGATGTAGGAGTTGTTCCAGTTGTAGCGTGCCGTCGTCACAGGACCCTTGTGTTCCTGGCAACACAACACAAGACCACTCCCAGCGTGTGCCTGCACAACTGGCAACGTCGTTTCAAGTCTGAAAATACCCATCCAGCTGATTGTCCGGGACAACTAAACATTTTGGCACATAAAGTGGAAATGCTCTCTTCACCTTTCCGTTCATTGGGCAGCCAATGTTTGACTGTGACGGTGAAAGGGTGGCTGGGTTGTCAGCTTCAGTGCAGTCTAACCGCCATTCCCTCCACCCCTTTTCACACTGCCACCCCCGAGCACCCTGGGTGGTTGTTGTTTTTTTAAATACTAATTGTACTGAGAAGTGTCTTCTGACTTGTTGCACGAACGGTAGTATAATCGTCTCATTACTTAGGGAGGCCAAGTGAAATTAGGAGGGACAAGTCTTTTTCTTTCTTTTTTTTTTTCTTTTTTCTTCTTCTTATTTTTGTCTACTTGTTCCCAGGGCGTCTGACGATTATCTGGGAATTTCCAGCCCTGTGTTTGAAAATTTGTTATCATTATCTTTAGTAGCAGTAGTAATACCGGTATATCATCATTTTTCTTGCTGTTGTTGTTGTCACAGTGACCGACTGGGGAAGACCAGGCAATGCCTAAAATCTTTATCATTGAGTAATACGTTTTTGAGTCTTGAGTCTCAAGCAGATCAGAATGACTGTGTTGTGTGTGCTTATGCCAAAAGCATGTGTTATCTTCAGTTGTGATAGGGTTTGTTGCTCTGTAACCTCAGTAAATAATATTAAGTCATCCTTCACGTTTCTATAAACACAGCACACACTCAATTTGAAAAACCCTCCACCCATTCACAACCATGCTCAGCCTCCGTAACCATTGTCTCCCACAATTCTTTTTTTTCTAATGTTCCGTTTATATACACAATCTGCAAGATTTTGAAGTGTTCATTCACAGCTTCAAATCCAAAGAACAAAGCATGCCAAACACATTCCTGTCCACCCCACCCCCCCACCCCCCACCCCACCTCCTCCCGCACAGTGAAAGACACAGAGAACAGAGAAACAACACTTCCTGACCAATGCCCCATGTAATCACAACCCTCAACCATCATCTATACCCCCTTCACCCCTCAGGGGCAGCACAATAGCACATATTGTCCGAAAGCACAACACTGAAAGGGCAAACTTTGGTTAGTCCAAAAACTCAACCTGGGATGGCCCAAAGCCTGACCAAATACTATACAAAAGAGCGCCAATCAATTCAGTGGAAATGCAGTTTGTTCCAGCTCTCTTTACACATGAGATTCTTGTGCTGTGGTTGGCGCGAATAAGAGGATATTCGTTCCACTCTATTCACACTTGCAATCAGTTTCAGTTTCCGAGTCTATAAGGTGTCAAAACATGCAGACTGCTCCACATATGGTACACCACATACGCTGGGGGAAAAAAAAAGAAAAACAGAGCAGATGCCTGATCTTCACATAAAACCAACAGAGGGATCAGGCCTAGAGATCCAAAGCAAGGCAAAACATTAACATGAAAAGTAAAGAGAATCACCCCATCAGACCAGAGTATACAGTAAAATCATTGTTATATCATTGGCCCCATCAGGATCAGCTGCCCGCACTTCTGGGACGTAAACATTCAGCGCTCTCGAGCAATCTCACAGCACAATTTTGAGTTAAAATCTCGAGAGCAAACGCAACAGGGGAAAATGAAAAGTTCACACTTAAGGGCTATCATCCACCCACCCCACCCCCATGACCTAATTCCTTACTCCACCCTCACCCATCCATCCACACCTCTGGTTCTCACCTGGAAGGACTTCTTCAGGGTCTTGGTCTTCAGGTCCCACACAGAGACCCCCTCCACCCCTCCACACAGCAGGAACCGTGAGGCCGAGCTGAAGTCCGTGCACTGCACCCCAGCCTGAAAGGACAGGACGGGATAAGATCTATACGACTGGACAGGATAAGATACCACAGGATAAGATAGGATGGGATAATATAAGATAGGATAAGACAATATAACACAGGGTATGATGAGACAGGACAACACAGGATATGTCAGGCATAGGATAAGACAGGACACAGAGAAAGAACAAGTCAGACAACTGTGTGTGTGATCTTTTATGACTGGGGCACTACTGTTGATGGGAAAGTTAATCAGTATTAACAGGTATCTATAATGTGCTCTCCCTCCTAAGCACAGGGGCACTGAAAGTACTAACAGTGTGTGAGTGGGGGTGGGGGATGGATTCTAAAATTAACTACCCAGGGCACTGTAATCAAGACTTAGAAGCTAGACAAATGGAATGTGCCCAAGACAAAGCACGCACACACACACACACACACACACACACAACACACACACACACACTGTGCCAATGACAAAACACACACACACACACACACACACACACACACACACACACACACACACACACACACAGAGTAAACATACACCACACACCAACACCCAGACATCCATGTAAGCAGATTTGTACAGAAAGTTGTGGCCTGAAAGGACAAGTCAGACAGCTGTGTTTTTATTTGTCGTGTCTAAAAAATGAATAGGGACACTGCGAACACTGGTGTGACAGAGCTGCCTGGCAGGATGAGTCTGTTGTTTGTGAAGGGCAGTCACTTGGTACGGGGCACAAAAGAGGGAAAGTCAAACCGAACAGGAGGACAGGAGGGGGTAGGGGGGCAGTGGGGTATGAATTATGAATGTCAAGTATTTCTGCTCATGCTGTAACTACCCGGTACTCTTTTTTTTTTCTTTTTTTTTCTAAAGGGTGGGGAAGGTTCTTTGTTGGTGTGTGTGTGTGTGTGTGTGTGTGTGTGTGAATAGAATAGAATAGAATAGAATAGAATAGAATAGATTTTATTGCCATGAAACCGTAAGGTTTATAAGACACAATTGCAATGGTAAATGAATGAACGAATGAAAAACACACAATTTATCAATCAGTTAATGCGGTAAATTGCAGCAGCATTCGTACACAAATTTTCCTAATCTTGTTTGTATATATTCATCATCTGTTAGCATCACCTGACTGGGAATATGTCCTGTGTTATTCGAATTTTGAATATCCTTTAAAAATTGTTGCCTTAAGGTTTTATATTTAATATATAAAATATATATGTGTGTGTGTGTGTGTGTGTGTGTGTGTGTGTGCATGCGCAGATTGTGTGTGTGTCTGTGTCTGTGTCTTTCTGTCTCTGCATGCGTGCGTGCGTGCGTGCATGCATGCCTGCGTGCGCGCGCGTGTGTGTGTGCATGCTTACATGCTTGTGCCTGTGTGCTTGTGTGCATTCATACGTGCGGGTTTGTGAACGAGTGTGTATGGGCACGCATACACGCATGTGAGTCTGTCTGTCTGTCTTTGAGTATCATAGTGTGTAAACGCATGTGTGTATAAAGGAGACGGGAGGTTGGTGGAGGTTTGTGGGGGAGGAGGGGGGTGGAGGCAGGAGGTCTATATCTGTATGTATCTGTGTTCGTAAGTTAATCTCAACGTGCAAAAACATGTGCGTCTGGAAGCATGTATGGTTTTGGCATAGGGGAATCACACCTGTGAGACAATGTGTGTTGCCATGTATGCATGTGAATATGTATGTGTGTACACATGTGCATGTGCACACAGTTATGTATGCACACACACAAGCATGCATGTTTGTGTTTCAGGTAATCTTGTTGTAAAGCTTTACACATACTGGTGGTTGTTGACATCCAATCAAAGTAAATGTTCAAACATTTCATGCATGCACTTGAATGTAAGCATGTGTATGTATGCATGCATGCTAGTCCCTAAAAATAAATCCATCGACCCATTTCCCTGTAACAGAGCTGACAGCTCCACTACCAACCAACACAATGGTCAAGGTAACTCTCTCCTCAACCCTCATTCCAATCAGGATCACATTTCGCATTCCAGAAACAGACATGAAGACCTCCTCAAAGGGGGAAATGGAATATATGACCCTTCACCACAAAATGAATGTTGAATCACTTTTTTTCTTTCTTTTTTTTCTTTTTTTTTTTTTGTCATCCCCTTAATATTTCCCTATACTGGGGCTTTTAATTGTGTTAATCATGAGAATCAATGTTAAATCCAACAGCATGCAATGCGTGAACCACTCTCCTGAAGACTGGACCCTTCCCACAAACGTTTCAATAATACCACACACAAAGTGACTCCAGACTTAGAATCAATACTGCAATAGATTCCGAAGGACAGGTGCAAAAGCTTAGTGGTGACAGTGTTGTACTTTAAATCTGAGGGGTCCAAATTCAAATCCTGGTTGCAGCACATATCTGATTCAGGGCAGATTTTTCTGATCTTTTAGGTGGAGTGATGGCCTAGAGGTAACGTGTCCGCCTAGGAAGCGAGAGGATCTGAGTGCGCTGGTTTGAATCACGGCTCAGCCGCCGATATTTTCTCCCCCTCCACTAGACCTTGAGTGGTGGTCTGGACGCTAGGCATTCAGATGAGATGATAAAACCAAGGTCCCATGTGCAGCATGCACATGTAAAAGAACCCACGGCAACAAAAGGGTTGTTCCTGGCAAAATTATGTAGAAAAATCCACTTAAATAGGAAAAACAAATAAAACTGCACACAGGAAAAAATACAAAAAAATTGGGTGGCGCTGTAGTATAGCGACGCACTCTCCCTGGGGAGAGCAGCCCAAATTTCACACAGAGAAATCTGTTGTGACAAAAAGAAATACAAATACAACAGATTCCAAAGGACAGGTGCAAAAGCTTAGTAGTGAAAGTGTTGTACTTTAAATCTGAGAGGCCCAAGTTCAAATCCTGGCAGCAGCACATATTTAATTCAGGGCAGAGATTTTTCTGATCTTTTAGGTCAATAGAAGTGCAGACCTGCAAGTGGCAGAAAACTCTTTGTGTGCATACACAAGCACTGAAGCAGAAGATCAAATCATACTTCAAAGAGCCTGTAATCCATGTGGGTTACGTAAACAAGAACACACCCTGCATGCACACACCCCAAAACAGAGTGTCAATGCCTCCACAGCGGGGTGAAAATCTCTTACAAGTCAACTTGCACATATGAGCAAATGTGAGTTGCAAATCAACAAAAAAACCCAAATTCAATAAATCAAAATCCTTTACTCTTTTACCTACTCTCTCATAATCAATTTTTATAACAACATAAGGTGACTTCTAACTCACTTCATGGTAGAGGGTCACACCTGTACAAATCTCTGGAATAAATCTAGAGAAAAGAAAGATAAGAGAAATAACCCAACCCCCACTCACAGACACTTCAGCTGAAGCAAAAAGACTTACATCTACAAGTAAGCATGCACTTGAAAACAAATTCTTTGAGACTTTTGGGGTGATTCAAAGGGGGAGAAAAGGAGCCATTGACGTGTCCAGTGCCTATCATATCAAGCAAAGGACTTCGTTTCAGCTATGAACTAAACTGTTAGTGCCTCCTGCCAAAAGCACAATTCAGATCTATGCATGCTTGAAAGCAGACACACAACGCCCATCCCCAACCCACCCTCCCTCTCTCTCTCTCTCCCTCTCTGTCTTTTTGTCCCCCTCTTTGAATCGTTGAATGCTCTCTCTCTCTCTCTCCCTCTCTCTCTCTCTCTCCCTCCCTCTCTCAGTGAATCTTTAAATGTTCAGATCATACCTCTCTTCGTCTACACACACATATACAAAAAAAAAAAACCATTACCATAACATACACACACACCATACATACACCATACACACACCATAAATACACCATACACACACATGCATGCACACACACACACACACACACACACACACAACACGCACACACAAACACACAATCACACACACTGTTTTATCTGGTTTAGGAAAATCAAATGTTCCTACAGCATAGCTTCCAAATAATTTTCTCATCCTATCACAGCACTGACAGAACAGAAAAAGAAAAAGAATCAGAAAAAAGTTCCTACAGCCTAGCTTAATAGCGAGATGTCTTATCAGTAAGTTTCCATGACAGTTTGGCCAAGAGGAGCAAACCAGTATGCCTGGTTTGCATCAGTTTGACATGGTACAGTATATGACACCAAGAAGAAAACTAGGAAGGAAAAGAAAAAAGGCTCTACAGCATAGCTTCCAAATGATTTTTCAACACTGACAGAGCAGAAAAAAATCTTTCCCAGCTCTTAGCTTCATACATGGGATCAGTGAGCCCGTGCTACCCACAGACAAACCCGTTTGTGAAGACCTCACAACAAGCTGATGATTACTTTGCACTCAAAGCACGAAGCCCTCATTTCTCTGGCAAGGTGCTAAGTGGGTGTGTTGACTTTCTTTTCATAACAGCCTTTCAGATCATGAATACACCAAAGGGCACAGCTTTTGAAAGGTGTACACACACACACACACACACACACACACACACACACATGCATACACACACACACACACACACACACACACACACACACACACACACACACACACCAATGTGTCTGCTGTTTAGAGTCAGTGTATTCAGAATGCCACTTATTCCTGCCCTGCTGAAATTTTCACACTCTTCAGACCCCTTCAGATCCCAGTCCATACACTCAAATGCCAAAACAAAATCTGAATAAAGTATGTTCTTCACGTCATACTGTCATGTCTGCAATTCACCCAAGCCATTCTATAATGTATAAGCTATTAATATAAGCGACAATCATAATGTCTATGTATTACAATTCGCATTCCATAATCAGTTTTTCTTGAGACAGGCTGACAGCTGCATTCAAAAGAAAACACACGGGCACTCTACAGCTTGAAGATGTCGAATCACATGCACTGCGACTGAACTGCAGTTCATGAATTGTAAATGTTTTTTGTTTTAATTTCCTTCAAAACAATCATCTCTATTGTCAACTGGATTCAATTCACTGATAACTTTTTT
>NC_134883.1:31998763-32083763 GCF_041734735.1 Babylonia areolata
GCAAACTGGCACAGCACAGACCTTCAAAGTTCCAGGCCAAGGAAGCAATGTTGCGGTTGCAGTGTGGGTTGAAGGTGTGCAGCAGGGAGAAGCCATGGTCACAGTCCCACAGCTTGACATCGTCCCCTGCTGAGGCCAGCCACAGCCCTTCCATCACAGGCCGTCTGTCCGCTCGCCTTCTGCCTAGCACCGCACAGCAAAGCTCTGCCAAAGCCATCAATTTCATTTCAGTTCACCAATTTATTGATCAACTCTTGTAATTTTTTTTTTTTCTTTAGCAAGATAAACGTTCAACATTCATCTAAATGAAGGAAAGTCATTACACAGTAAATGTCCAGGCAATATCCACATTTCTTCCCCTGTGCTCTTCTGTTTATAGGACGGGAAAACTTGTACACTGGTTAATAACACTGTAATATTATATACTCTACATTTCTTCCCCTCCACTCTTTGACTGGCCTTCTTTATGTCTCTTGACAGGGGAAGAAATGTAGAGGATATACTAAATGTTATTTAAACAAATTTATGATTTTTTCCATCTTGGGAATGGAACTAAATGGAAAGATCACAAGGGAAGAAATGTGGATATTGCCAATGTCAAAATGAGCTCTCTTTTTTTAACATCTTCCAACTGACAAGCTACTGAGTGCAATTATAAAGTTTTGTACTAACAGTGCTACCACCGAAATAACAGGAATAGTAAGCACACTGGAAATGTTGAGCCCTCCATTCAGACCTGTGTATGTAAATGTGTGTGTCTATGTCTGTGTGTGTATGTCTGTGTGTGTGTGTCTGTGTGTGTTTGTCTGTCTGTCTGTCTGTCTGTGTGTGTCCCTGTGTGTGTGTGTGTGCGTCTGTCTGTGTGTGAGAGCGTATATACTATGTGTGTGTAAAACTATTCAAAAAAGCTGCAATAAAAGCATTACTAGCAGTACTAGAAGGTGTCAGAGTTGTAATTATGATAGCAGTATCAGAAACAGGGCTGGGATGATGGGTTCCTTGTAACTTTTACTCCCCTCATAACAAACTAATTTTAGTCAGATACACCATATGGTACTGGCTTTTTTCTTTCTTTTTTTTTAATGGATACACTAATTCTTTTAATGAAAAATCAACTGATCAAAACTGGAAAAGCATACTGACACATTTCCAGATTTTGTGACTGAACCAAGTCGGTTTACATTTGATAGAATTTGGTTATGCATATGCTGTACAGATTTTTCTGTCAGGAACTTTTAATAAACTTTTAATGTTATAACTAAAGCTACCATAGATTGTAATATACTGTGAAAAGTGTAGTTTCTGACATTCTGGTTTTGCCACTTGTACTTTATCAAGATCAAGATCTGATTTCTTGTAATTCTATAACTATCAGAATAATCAATATAGTCTTCCCTTAATAATCTTCTACCATTTTATTGACAGGTGGCAATCAAGACAAAAATTAAATTGTAACATTTGTGAGATATGTTTTCCTTTCTTTCAATGTAAGGTTGTTGTTTTTTCATTTTTGTAACTCAAAGAATGTGTGTGTGTGTGTGTGTGTGTGTGAGAGAGAGAGAGAGAGAGAGAGAGAGAGAGAGAGAGAGAGAGAGAGAGTGTGTGTGTGTGTGTGTGCATGTGTGTGTGCGTGTGTGTGTGTACATCGGCATTGAACATCAGACATAGACTGATACAGGGCTGAGAATGTCCGAAGACAAATGTTCTATTACTTTTTTTATCAGCGAGGTCATTGTCAGATACATTTTTTCGTGAGCTTGGACATAATGTGTAACAAACTTCCATGACAAGTCAATCCACCCCAAATAGGCAGTTGAGTCATAACATGGCCAACATCATCACACATGCAATCTCAAAGCAGATTCAGCATTTGATTGACCAGAATGTAATGATAATGTCTTTTGAGCATGCGCTGGAGAGGAAAGCGTCTCACAGGAAGAGGTAGACTAAAAGAATCTTGGTAAAAGTCGACTTACATAAGATAAAAAAAAGGCAACATTTCAAGCATTTGAACGCAAAGCCCATTATAAACTTATTCCTTAATCATCTATCAAATCAAGTCTCTGTATCGTTCACTGCAGTATTATATGTGTTGTGCTTACACACACACTTTAATCAGTTAGAAGCATACTTGCGTGGGTAACTGTGTGTGTGTGTGCGTGTGTGTCACAGTGTATTTGTGTGTGTGTGTGTGTGTGTGTGTGTGTTACCGTGTGTGTGTGTGTTACCGTGTGTGTGTGTGTTACCGTGTGTGTGTGTGTGTGTGTGTCACTGTGTGTGTGTGTGTGTGACCATGTGTGTGTGTATCACACAGCCAACCAACAACAAATCACTACGTTAGTGTGTGTGTGTGTGTGTGTGTGTGTGTGTGTGTGTGTGTGTGTTAGTGTGTGTGTGTAACTATTAAGTGTGTGTGTAACTGTAAGTGTGTGTGTAAGCGTGTGATTTCTGTATGCTTGTGCATGTGTCGGAGAATGTAGAGAGAGACAGAGAGAGAGAGAGTGGGAAAGAGTGAGTGTGAGAGCGAGTTTACTGGAACATACCCTACCCTCTGACCCAAACGTTCAAAATTGAATGTTCCAATGTTTTCAGTTTCAAACTCCGTCTGAAATTCTACGAGTACAATGTAGCTACCTGAACAGATGCTGGGAAAGGAAACCCAAATATGTCCGTACAAATTACATCACACGTTGAATGTCACAGCTGACCAACTGATGATATAAATAATTTACAATTCTCTCGACAAGTTCAGTCCAACAGGCTCTTGACAACAGTTGTGTTCCGAAAACCCTACCAACCACTGCCAGAACACAGAGTAATATCATTCACTTTCTCGGCAATGAAGCAATGTTGTGCAAGATGCGAATACTGAACGATCGACAAGTAAGAGTACTTATACGTACAGATTGTCTTGCTCAGGGCACAGAAACACTATCAGCTGGTCTCTTCGCAAGAACTTTCGATTGCCCTGATCATCTCTTTCCGGTCTGTTTACAATCCCGCCTTTCAGTCATTGGGGCTGCACTCGATTTGGACCTCAGCGGAACGAGTCCTCGTTGACGTCCAAGCGACAATCTGCCTGAGTGCTCACACACACACACACACACACACACACACACACACACACACACACACACACACACACACGGTGGAGCGGTGGAGATGCTGAGATATCTGGGTATAATGAATGGGTGGCCCATAGCTCAGGAACAACTTGATCTAAAAGGTTTAAACTATGTATACGTCTGTGTGTGTACGTGTGTGTGTGTGTGTGTGTGTGTGTGTGTGTGTGTGTGTGTGTGTGTGGTGTAGTAGTCGTAGTCGTTATATACAACTTAACCATTTTTGTCCCCATCTAATCTTTATCTTCACTTCTTTCCTTTTATTTTATCTATTTATTTTCTTCTTTTGTTTGTTGTTGTTGGGCGGGGTATGCAAGTACACTTCTGCAAGAAATTAACCTGCATTCATTCTTCATAATCAATTTGTTTTCCTTTTAAGATGGTATTGGTGTCCAGAAGATTTTTGAACGTGTTAGTATTTAGTGCAAGTTTAACTTCGGTTGGTAGTGCATTCCATATTTGTGCAATTTGGTTTGCCAATGAATTTTTTCTAATGTTGGTGTTGCAGTGTTCTAAACTTCTTTTTTTTCCTTGTACTATCATAATCCGTCATTCTAAAGATAGCATCAGTGTCTTGAATTTACATCACTTAATTATGTTATTTAATATCTTAAAAGCTTCAATCAAATCTCCTCTTAATCTTCTACCTTTTATAGTGAGTGTAGATTTAAGTATGTAAGTCTTCAGAGTTGTTGTTAACTCATATATTCTTGCAATTCTTTTAGTAATTTAGTTGCCCTTCTCTGGACCCTTTCTATTTCTTTTGATTGTCTCTCAAGGTATGGGTGCCATACAGTATTACCAGATTCTACATGTGATCTATATAATTAATGCTTTATATAGATTGAGAAATATATCTTTATCTAGGTAATTGAAGGTTCTCTTAATTACACCAATCATTTGATTGGTTTTATTTATAATATTATGTATATGTGTATCAAAGGATAGCTTATTGTCAAACATTATCCCTATGTCTTTCTCACTATGGCTTTTCTCAGTATTCTGTGTCATGTTTTCTATTTTCAAATAGTAATTGTTATTTGGTTTTTTCCCCTTTGTGCATTACTTAACATTTTGAAACATTAAAATAAAGGTTCCATTTGTCAGACCATTCTTGTAGTTTATATGTAACCAAGTGCTCTGCTTGCTTCAAAAAATGTTTCACGCACAAACTGAATAGCAGACGACATTTTCGCAACTAACCCGCCGGCCTTCAACGACCTGCGCAGAATGTGTGACGCCATTACCGGTTTGAACGCAAAGCCCATTATAAACTTATTCCTTAATCATCTATCAAATCAAGTCTCTGTATCGTTCACTGCAGTATTATATGTGTTGTGCTTACACACACACTTTAATCAGTTAGAAGCATACTTGATTTCATTTAAACGTTCATCAGTCTAAAGATTTCAGCTGACACTAAGCTTACGTCATTTTGTCCTCCTCACCAGACAACCCACTCACTGCTCGACCAGTGTCACAGTACGCTATTGGTTGAGCTGGAATCTGTGTTTCTGCTCCACCGTATTCATTTAATATCTCTTTTGTCGGATCAGTAAACTACAAGTATTATATACTGGCAGAATCATCGCAATTCCATCTTTAAATCTATCCCATTTATGTTTGCCTACGTTAAGCTGATTTAACGCAGTCTGTAATTTTCAGCGACGAGCTCGTTAAAACTGACCCTTTTCAGGTGACTTAAATTAAGATTATGAATTCATTTTGAATAATCAACACTTCATTTTATACTCATTAGAAAGTAGGCTTTGAGCTCTTTCTTTTGCGACTTATCCGACGTAAATTAGTTCAGGAATCATTTAGAAATTCATCACTGAACACCTTGTAAGAAACACAGTTGTTGGCTGATTTGAGCCAATCTGCTTTTCAGCACACGCGATTGTCTTTGCAGTCCTCTTAACTTACATAAAGTGGCACAGTGAGTGATGAGTGGTCACTTCATACCTGGTCAGTCATCTGAGCAGAGGCGCTCTCTCTCTCTTGCTGTGTCGCAAGCAGTGTGTGTGTGTGTGTGTGTGTGTGTGTCGTGTATGTTCCCACAACGGCTGACATCTCGCTACGTATCACTGCACTGTCTTCTTCTTTATCTCTTCTCTCATTATCTTTTATGTTTTCCTCTTTGTTCTTCTCTACGTAACTATTGTAAATAAAACAATAGAAAAACCCTTTTGTGACTGGCCTCTATATGTTCCTGGTCTGTGCGCGGGAATTCTTGTCTATCCTTTAATACAGTATATCATCATTAGTTAGTTCTTTTGTACCGTCCCCTTATATACCACTCGGTTCATAACTCGGCCACAAAAGTGGCGTCGCCGACAGGATATTGATCCTTGAGAATATCCTTACGACTGGATAAAGATCCATCACAAGATTGATAAAAAAATCATTCCCTTTAATGTTTCAATTCTTAGTTTGTCCAAATTCAATCCATGATCCCTAAACCCCAGTCCTTTACCACCAAGTGTACGTTGTTACAACTTAGCGCTGTGAGCAGATGATGTGTCAGTTCTTCAAATATCTCTTAATAAATCACAGCTCCTAGCCAAGCTTACTTTATTACATATATAAATCAGTTTGCAATGTGAGATTGTTGTGTGTATCACTGTAAATCTTAGCATCATCTGCAAAACTTTTACACTTACTTTGTATACAATCTGGAAGGTCGTTTATATATATTGTGAAAAGTACTGGTCCAAGAATACTGCCCTGTGGAATACCACTAATTAAGTTTGCACAAATTGACTTATTTTCTCCTATCTTAACTAATAATTATTGTGTTCTACCTGTTAAGAAGCTTCTTGTCCAGTTCGGTAAATTACCAGTAATACCATACGAGGCTAAGTTTAATAACAGTTTTTCGTGTGGGACAGAATCGAATGCTTTTTCAAAGTCTGAATAAATTATGTCAATATTGTTTACTGCTATCTCTCCTTTTAGTCAGATCTTCGATTACTTCTAGTAGTTGCGTTATGCATGATTTATTCTGTCTAAAGCCATGCTGATATTTTATATAAAGGTTATATACTTTCATATGTGAAATAACTGCATCTCTAATGAAAGATTCTAAAATTTTAGACACTATATATGTTAAGCTCACTTGTCTATAATTGCCTGGTTCTTGTTTTGACCGTTTCTTGTAAACAGCTGTTACCTCAACCATTTTCCAGTCGTTTGGTATGCAAGCACTTTCAAGAGACGTATCACAGATGATGCTCAGTAGAATAGCCAACTCTCTGCTTAATTCTTTTAGGAGCCTTGGAGGTATTTGGTCTGGCCCTTGTGCTTTATATGGGTATAAGGCTTTTAATTTATTTTCCATTACTATAGGGGTGACCCTAAGACTGCATACATTAATATTTCCTTATCTGGAGCTTTCTCCAAGGCTAGGTAAATTTGTAACAGTCTCTTTTGCAAAAACACTTGCAAGGAATGTATTCTAAGTGTCTGCTTTTTCCATATCTGTTTCTGCTAAACTACCATCTTCTTTTTTCAGTATTCCTATTCCCGTTCTTAGTTGTTTTTTTTCCTGTACATACTTCCAAAACATTTTTCGGGCTTTTGTGTGTGTGGGGGAGGGGGGGGAGGGGGGGTGCGGGGGGGGGGGGGGGCGTGTTTTTTTTGTTTTTGTTTTTCGGTGGGTTTTTTTGTGTTTTTTTTTTGGGGGGGGGGTTGGTTTTTTTTGTTTGGTTGGTTGGTTTTTTGTTGTTGTTGTTGTTTGTTTCTTTGTTTGTTTTTGTTTTGTTTTTGTTTCTTTTGTTGTTGGTGGTGTGTTTTTTTGTTTGTTTGTTTGTTTGTTTGTTTTTTGTTTTTGTTTTTGTTGGTTTTTTGTTTTTTGTGTTTTTTTTTGCTAGTTTCTTTCGTACTCTTTCTTTTTTTTCGTTTTTTTTTATATAGCTTTTTAAATGAATTTACAGCATTTATTCCTTTCTGTTATATAAATAGGAGTAACCTGTTTTTGTTCTGAAGAAATGCTTATATAATCTATATTTCTTTTTGATGCTTTCTCATTATTTTTTTGTTCATCCATAAGGATTTAAATTTCTTTTCTTGTCTACCTGTAGTTTTAGGTATAAATTTATCCATAGATTTAAGTATTAGTGTCTTTAAATCATTCCAGCATTTGTTAACATCTTGTTTATCCATGTAAGTCCAATCCATTTTATTTAATGTTTCTATTATTTTATTATTATTTCCTTTTTTGGCTTCTTTAGGCTTCTTTAGGTCAAATTTATGCTTAATTTCTGCTCTTAACTTCACCGTTGAAATATGGAACTGGAAAACCAGAATATCATGGTTACACTTTCCTAGAGGATCAAAGTGATGGATTTCACTTACCAACCTGGTATCGTTCACCATTACTAGATCTACAATGCTAGGTCTTTGACCTGTTCTATTTCCTGTTGGTCTTGCTACTTTTTGAGTCAGGAAAGCATCTCTCAGATATTCTATAAAATTATCATCGGAAGGGCCAGCCCATGAACCACTCCCCTGTATAGCTGGGTAATTAAAATCACCCATAATACAAATTTTGTCAAAATTTGTCATTTATTTAGATTCTAACAGTTCAAATAACTTTTCAATAATCTGTTCTGATAAATTTGGACTTTTGTATATACACCCAATTAATACTTTCTCATCATTTGCACTTTTAAATTTACACCATACACTTTCAAAAGCAGACTTACTTAGAATAGAATATTCCTGGGCTTTTCATTTGCATTTGTGAAAATATCGTAATTAGGGATACTGCAGTGCTCTTTTACATTGAAAAGGTATCTTTGGTTTCTTGGAATTGTTTCAGTTAGGCCAATAATGCGTGGTCTTATCTCACTGACTCGTATTTTAAATTCTTCTAACTTATTGGGTAGGCTATCTACATTACTATACATTATAATACAATCACTAGAGAGAAGAAAATCTTTACAGCTATTTACAGTCAGTATGTTTTGTGTTTGTAGTCACTCCTTGTCTTGGCCATTGGTCCCATTGCCCTTTCCCTTGTCAGTAACTGGTCGGTCGTCAGCATTCGTGTTTTATTGTTGTTGTTAGCACTATTTTGCCATTTCTGATCACCAGATCTTCTAACAGTTCCCTTTGGCCATTCTTTCCTTTTTTTTCAGCCAACAGTTCTTGGAATTTCTGTCTCTCTTTCAGTGTCAAGTCATTATTTATGTATACTCTCTTCCTGGGGTCACTGATTCCTTGGTTTGTGTGAACTGCTTTTTTCATTATTTCTTTCTTCTTATTTTCTGATGTCACGGTCACTTTTAACAATCTGGGTCTATTCCCCTCTATTTTAAAAACCCAGTCTCATTGGGTTTGTGAGCTCTTCCTTGTCCATTGTCACTTCACATTTGTCCATGATCTTCATGATTTCCTTAATATCGTCTTATTTCTTTTCTTCTGCAGTAGGCTTGCTATTTTCTGTCAAACTCACTGTCACTATGTTGACCTTCCTTTTTTTCTTTTTCCTCCCGTTATTCTAGAGCTTCTGTCAGCTTTCTGTCTACAATTTCTTCAATCTTCTGTTCCTGCTTCCATCCCCCAATTTTTCTTTCTATTGCTTCCAGTCTCTGGCAGAACATGTCCATCATTTTGTCAAGTTTTGACTCTAGTCTGGACTTCACTTCTCTCTTGTCTGCTGTACAGGGTTCACAGACCCATTGCAGACCCTTGTTTTCCGTCAGTTGCCTGAAAAGATCAGACTTCACTTTAGCACACGTTTGGTGGACCCAGTGCTTGCAGTTAGAGCACTCTACAGATGGCGTCGCCTCTTCGCCATCCTCACAGGGTTCATCACAAATTGGGCACTGCCATAGTGTCAGTTGAGACAGGGATGGTCTACCTCTCTGTTACTGCCACTCTGCCTGTGCCAGATGCCCTGTTCTTAGGTGTGTTTGAGCTCCCTCCCCACCCCCTCCTCCTCCCTACCGCACGCTGACTCGGCGGTTTCATCTTTGCACACAACTCTACAGTTTCACTGTTTTCCTCTTTACAAGGACAATATATCGAACAATATATTGGCAGTATATCGAAACAACACAATGTCAAACAGAACACAAAACTGATCAAAATTGTTACCTTATTTCCCATGTTGGTGGTGAAACAGAAAAACAAGAAATAAAATTGTTACCTTTATTCAGTTGTTGGTGCAGAACTAGAGGTGCAGAAAACAAAAAACGAGAGTGAAATTCAGTTGTAGCACAATCACTATACAATCATATTTGAATTGATTTAGAAGTCTAGTGTCATATAGTTGGCCAAAAACTTTGAAAATGCTTGGAGCTCCTGAAATGTACGTCCGTCCATACGCGCATAATGCTCAGTTGTGTGTGTGTGTGTGTGTGTGTGTGTGTGTGTGTGTGTGTGTGTGTGTGTGTGTGTGTGTGTGTGTGTGTGTCTGTGTCTGTGTGTGTGTCTGTGTGTCTGTGTGTTGGCATTAACTCAGTGTTATATATGCTCTTACATCTCCAAATAAAAGTTGCGTCTTGAGATGACAACCGAACTAAAACACAATATACATTTTGTAACTTTCATTTTGGTGCCTTCACACTGTGGGATTTCTTCAACTGGATAAGCGAGCAGGTCAGGCTGCCAGAAACGTAGGCAGGACGCAATTGTGAAGGCCCAGTCCTCAGTGTACCATTAGATCTACAATGTGTTACAGTTGTATCGTTGAAAAAGTTTCCCTTGGTCGACTTTAAAAATTGGATAGGCTAAATGATTCAGACTGCCAATATTACCGTCACTGTATAAAGGTAGTTACAGCAAGCAACCCCAATGCTTTCTTGAATGGTTTATCTGTCTCCCAGTCAAGACCGACTATAATTTTAATCTATCGATTTGGTTTGAATGCCCTACGTACAAAATATTGTAAACACATATAGTGTTTATGCGGAAATGAAGATAATGTCTATCACCGTCTTGTCTAGTGTCCCGGAACGAGACAACTCGCGTTTAATAAGCTCACTGACCAGTTCCCACTTAACACGTATTTGTCATTGAATAGATATTTTATGACTCCCACAAATTTCTAAATGTTTGAACCAATGTCCTGTTGGTATCTACTTTTGACTGATCATGTTTTTGTCATAATGAGCATGCTTTATCCTCTCTCTCTCTCTCTCTCTCTCTCTCTCTCACACACACACACACACACACACACACACACACACACACACACACACACACACATTCATCATTTTATGTGATATATTTTGGTAATTAGTGTTATCGCCCGGTATAAGCGGAAACAAGTTTACTCATTCTGTTAAAAATGAAAACTGGAATGAAAACGAGACTGCCACCCATTTGAAAACAAATTGAAATAGTCATAACATCATTATTGATTCGTTTTCTCACTGAAAGAAATATATTTTAGGAATTGAAATTATACAGCAATGATCCTATTTGAATTATTCACGTTCATTTATTTCTATGGACTTCTAAATATTGTATTCTTAATTTGCTCTCGTCTTCAAATTGTTAATATCCGGTTCAAGCATTGTCTTCATCACTGCATAAATGGCGCCGCGCGTATGGTATTTGCTACATGTTCGGAGAACGTCATCGCGTAAAGGAAAATAGCTCACAAGTTTGATGATCGCCGAATAGAAGAACTGTGGTTGTATTGCTAGCTCTGTGACAACGTTGTAACAGTTAAATGATCGACGTTTTTATTTAAGTTTCATGTGATTTTGTGTTCGTGGCTGAGGTGAGTTGGTTTGTCATTGTTGGTCAACTCATTGAATATGTGATCCATTTCCTTTGTGTATTCTTAACAATTTAGAAACTGTTGGCCACGTGCTTCCTTGTTTGAAATCACATGGAAGCAGCCGTGGTTTTGGATTGTGCGAAAAACCACAGGTGATTGTTTTTTTTGTTTTTGTTTTTTGTTATTTTCATTGCACGAATTCAGTCTTGAGAGCGTTCACACAACTTTTTACTTTCCACAACTCTGGATTAAGTGGGCAAACGAAAAACTGCTGTCAACCATAGCCTTCAGAAGTTCTCTCTTTTATCAACTTGATTATTTAGTAGACCTGTCCACTTGATTATTTAGTTGACCTTGTGAGATTCTTTTGTTACTTCAAATAGTTCAATACTTGAGATGGGAGCTATTTCTCACATGTTTTGGACTTGAAGACTCTACAGTTGACAGCCAGGGCTAACAAGCCTGATATGTCCTCAGAGGAAAAAGAGGCCATCTGATCATTAGCTTTCATCGAATCTTGGAACATTGGAAGGCAATGTGGAAGACATAGAGAGATAGTTAGGACTTTTTCACTTTCAGTTTTTGGAGAACTTTATCAAAGAGTGATACTGCTATCTAAGAGTGATATTGCTTTGTTGTTCTGTTAGAGCCCAAATTATTTGCTTACCAAACCATTTGTTTTCACAATGTCTTTTGTCTTTTACTTCCTTGTTTATGCTGGCTGAAAAGACTGAAATGGGGTTGATAGCTGGTGAAAATTCATGGGACACATGCTGAAGGTCATAGAATAAAAGTTTTGTTTATAAACTTGTAGGGTATTGTTTTCAGTACACTTTCAGATGACTTTGATTGGAACAGAGTTATTTCATGCATGTGCATCAGTTTATTTTTAAGAGTGATATTGTTTGATCAGCCAAGCTGATTGCAATAGATATTTTCAGCCACAGTTTTGAGCTAAAACAATATAACATTGATTATCACTATTTACAAATACAAGTCTGTGTCCAGTTTCTGTTGTTTATTTTTAGCTGTAAATGTTTGTTTTTAAGAAATGTTCAACAGTTGTCACTCTTCACTCAGCTCTTGGGGGATTGAAGAAGAAAAAGGCAATAAGTGTAACTAAAACTTCAGACAATCAAAAGAGATTATTTCAGCTATTGTAGCATGTACTTTTTTCAGTACTTGCAGTATAATATGAGTTAGACTTAGAGATCCTCTAATTTCAAAATTCTTTAGTTTACCCATAGCACCCCCACCCTATACGGTATACACTGCCCTCATTTTTTTACCCATACAAAGTCTTGGATTCAGCCCTTTACCCCTGGCCTTTTTCCCCACCCACATCTGGACACAAACAAATGGTGTGTTTGAGTGAAGGAATTCCATCCAGTGCTGGGACCTAGGCAAATTTAGAGTGAATCTAGTTTCAATTAAGCAATTAAAAAAAAAAGTTATGTCCAGGACCAAGCTAAAACTAGTAAAACTTTACAAAAGGGGTAATCCACCAGTGGCTTTGTGGAAGTAGTCACTCGTTCTGGGTTTAAGAAAAATATTGGAGTTGAAACTTACTGCGAGTGAGAAAAAATCAATTATATGATAATTCATATCATGTTTTATTTTCATTTTAATCCAGTCATCATGGAGTCTGGAGAAATGGTGGAAAACAGAGCAGCACATGTTGAGCTTGTCCCAGAGACATCAGAGCTAAGTTCATCTGTGGATGGTGAAGGCCATGACATAGTGTATGAGGAGATGGTGATAGAGGAGTCACCTCTCCATGAGCAGACAGAGGAAGACAAGGTGGAGGACACCTCCTCGTCTCTTTTCACCAGTCCTTCCCAACCCGCCGAGGCACAGGAGGCCTCCTCACCCCATAATATCAGTGACTCAGGGAGTTTTGGAACTGCGGACCTGGCTGCTTCAAGGTCCCCGTCCCCAGAGCGTCAACTTCCTACCAGCACTGCAGAGGCAAAAGATGATTTCATGGCTGCAGCAGCTGAAACAGAGGAGGAGACTCGTATCCTTGATTTGACTGGTTATGGAGGGGACACTGTGGAAGACCCAGAGGTCCCAGCGGATGAAATGACAGAGGATGAGAAAAGAGAAAACTACATGACAGCAGATGAAGACCAGACACTGTGCAGAGAAGAGGAGGAGGGAGAGGATGAAAGTCTGGTTTTGACAGAGGAAGACCAGACAGTATGTAAGGGGACAGAAGAAGTGGAAGAGGAAAAAGATGATAAAAGCCCAAACATGACAGCAGACGACGACCAGACATTATACCAAGGGATAGAAGAAGAGGAAGAGAAGACCGGAGAGGAGAACGAGCATATGGTAGATACAAGGGCCGAGGAAGATCGGCCGGAACACACTGCAGAAGATGATGAAGATGACATGACTGTGGAGTCAGAGACACTCCATCACTCTGTCATGGAAGAATGCACTGATGCAGCTGTTCATCTTTTCAAGATTGATGACTCAAAACCTCCTGCTTCGAAGAACAAATTGAGTCCTGGTGCTTTGAAGTAAGTTTTTTGCGTGTTTATGTGTGTATGCTTGTTTGCCTTTCACAAGACTTTAGTCTGATTAAATTAATCCTATTACTAATTATTGGAACACACATGGTAGCACGTAATTTACTGCCCAGAGACCATAGGTCTTGTTCATCAGATTAGAAGCTAACAGTACCCCTGCCATTACTGACTGCATGATTGCCTTACAAAAAAAACAAAAACAACAACAAAAAACCCAAAGAATAAATCAGTTCAGGTTTGTTTGTTTGTTTGTTTTTTATAATGATTCAGCTGTGTCTTTGAATTCTGTCAGTGTGTCTGTCAGTTATAGACCTAAACAGTTACTGAGTTTGTACATTTTTTGTGCATGTGTTTGATATTGCTGTTTCAGTAATTAAAAAATTTTTTTTTTATGCCTATTGATTAGTTGGGTTTTTGTTGTTGTTTTTTTCATATTTTTTTCTGAAGAAGGAACCACCATGACCATGAATATTTCATTCTGCCTGTCATTGTTTCTGTATTGTTCAAGTTCAAATGACAAACACCTTACAAGTTAATGATGGTGCTGATGCCTTACCCATCACCATCAAAAGGTGTAAGTGGGGAAAAGACGGAGTCTGTTCACCTTTTTATTTTTATGAAAGAGCTGTTGATCATACCATTTCTCCTTTTATTGAATGAAATCTGCCTTTGCAACCATCAGCTTTTGAATAATGTTTGTTTGCACACACTGACACGTGGAACTGGCAGTACATGCCAGTTAACACTGATGAATAGAAACGTAGCCAGCTAAAATTATTGATGTTGTTGCAGAGCACAGCGTGCAGGTGGCAGCTCTAAAAGGAAGAAAAGGCTGCCACAAAAGGCAGCAGCAGTCAGACACTCCAAAGTGGCAGTGCCCACTGTGTTGGTGACAGCTCCTTCTGACCAGTCAGATGACAGTGAAGGGGGGAAAACTTCTGCAGCTCCCTCACCAGCGGCCGACTTATCCAGGTGAGTGTTTTTTTCACACTGTGCAATGCAGTTTTGTTTTTACTAATATGCATGAGACAGTAAACCAAAGTCATGTTTGCAGCATGTAATTAGCACATGTAAAAGAACCCATGGCTAAAAAAAGGGTTGTTCCTGGCACAATTCTGTAGAAAAGTTCACCTAGATAGCCAAACAAATATACTTGCAGACAGAAAAAGAAGAAAGAAAAAATGGTGGCACTGCAGCCTGAATTCCAGAGACATCAGTTGTGACAAAAAATATTACAATAAAATGATAACAGTGACTTGTAACAGTGTAAGTTTGTCAGTATATATGTACAATAAGTTACTCATCATATCCTTTTCTTTTTTTTATCAAGATTGTCAATGTCGGGGTATCCTGATGAAAGATTATTCTGCTAGGTATCCAAAAGATTGCTAAACTAATCATAAATTATCAGGTGCGCCGTTGCAAGAATGAAAGGAAAACTGTTCACTTTTACTTGGTGATACGATGATTCCTCTTTCCAAACCTGTCGTAGACTATCCATGAAAGAATTCATTCATCAGATCTGTTGTGTCATTTCTGTTACCTCTCTTTCTCTCTTTAAGCTTGCAGTTGATTAAGGTTGCCCTACACTACTTTCAGAGGGATGTATGCTGAGTATGTTCAGGTTTCCATAAACTGCCAAACAGTGACATGGATTATTTACATGATCTTCTAGTTCATCAAATGGACGTGATTACAGGGTCTTAAACATGCATTTTCTTTCTCCTGCCTGTGTATACAAAGAGGGATAAGGTACTGGCAGGTCTGCATGTGTGTTGACATGGGGGATTTAATCCAGTGGGTGCCAGTGCAGGGATCGAATTCAAGACCCTCAGATTGAAATGAAAGTCCAGCATTGCAACCATTGACTGTTGTGCTTATCATGTGATATGTGTTATATCCATGTTTTTACTTTTACCTGGTAATTTGCCCATCAGCTTTAGGTGTGACATTCCTGTTTACTTATTTCAGTTGTTACATTTCTCTATATATTTGGTATGGTCATCAGTTATCAGTTTTGTCAGTGGCATTTCAATTTTCATCATTTGATATGACAACCAGCTGATATCAGTATTCTTAGGATTGCTTTAGAAGTTTTGTTGCTGTTGTTGTTTGTTGTTTTTGTGTCTCATCTCATCTCATCTCATCTATCCCTTGACCCGTGGGTGGGTCGTTGGGGCACCATGGATGACTGCCTGGTCAGCTCGCGCCACCTGCCTCGGTCCTCAGCGGCCCTTTGAGTTGTGGCAAATGGCAGGCCCGTCCACTCTTTGATGTTGTCCTCCCACCGCTTTCTCTGTCTGCCTCTCTTCCTCCTTCCTTGTACGGTACCCTGCAGGATGGTCTTGGCTAGGCCGTCTGATCGTGTGACGTGTCCATACCAGCGGAGCTTGCGTTCCTTCACTGTGGTTAGCAGGTCTTTGAATGGGCCAATGGCGTTTTGGACTCTTCTTTTCACTTCCTCATTTGTGATGTGGTCTTTGTATGTAATGTTCAGGATCTTGCGGAAGCATCTCATTTCCAGGGCCTGGATTCTTCTCTGGAGTTCTGCAGTGAGGGTCCAGGATTCGCAAGCGTATAGAAATATTGAGAAGATGAGGGAGCGCATTAGTCTGATTTTGGACGAGAGGGAGATCTTTTTGTCCTTCCATATTGTATGGTTACCAGTTAATCTATTACTGTATTGGCAATAGATATAAAATATTCATAGTATTGCTGAATAAAGAATTTTTTCTCTTTATTTTGTTACATTTTCTGTTTCAGTATTAAAACACACACATTTCAGTTATGTGGCCCCTGGACCCTGGCCATACACATCTCACTATTATTTTTATTAAAAAATCACTCACTCCCAACCATGCATATATCTCAATATTTATACATGTGTGTGTTTGTTGTTGTTTTTAAAAAATAATTTTGGCATTGATATGGTTATCTGTTCTCTATTGTTCTTTATATTATATCTAAATGTGTTAAAAGGCATGTTGATAGATATATATTGTAATATTTGTGCTGTCAAGCTACCCAAGAAGGATTGAAACTACCAACAACCTTCCTCATGGCTGGAGACGGGTTGCCATCATGAGGACTGGGGGCAAATTGATTGGACGCTATGACACCACCATCTTCAGGTAACGGCTGGCCTTAGTTCTGGCATCATTGTTTCTTCCTTTTAAAGTTATGTAAAAACTAATACGAGGTTCTGTTGGATTCATGTCATTTGTATTTTGTTTGTTATTTGGTTGCATTTTTTGTTTTTGTTTCTTTGGGTTTTTTGTTTAGGTTTTTTTTTTTTTATCACAGAGGGAGGGGGATATGGGGTGATATTTTGTGTGTGTGTGTGTGTGAAAATGGAAAACAAACCTCTACCCTGTCTCTTTCACCAAGTGTATCTTCAACCCTATCTGACTTTCACTCTTGATTTTGGATTTGTGTGAGCGTGAGTGTTCCCCAGTTTGCCATGTTGTGCCATGAAGGAACTGGGATGGTCCATCTGTCAGGCCATTGTCTTTTCTTTTTTATATCAACTGTCAGATGCTAAAGCCCAGTATAAAACACATACAATGCCTTATCTTATGTGATTATTCAGAATTGAGGAGGGGGGCAAGGGGTGGGGGGGGGGGGGTGAGTTGTACTTGCTAGCCTTGTGGTGGTTTGCCAATAATTTATATACTTTGTCATTTAGTAGTTAGCTTAGTGGGTGTTGTTTTTGTTGTTTATTTGCTGTTACCATACTTTTCGGCCTACAAGGCACTATGGCACATAAGGTGCACAACCTGAATTTTAAGAAAGAAGCTATGGACACATATAAGGCACACATAACCAATAAATGAAAGTTCTCCATTATGGCTCTGCTAACAGCAGGTGTTGTTTTCTGAGTAGTGGCATCATCTGTGGAAATCTGGATGGAAATTCAACTTGTTTTTGTCTGCTTGTTGACTGCTCTGTTTCACCATTCATCTGCTCTGTTTTCTGCTGCTTTATATCTATATCTATCTACCTATCTATCTATCTGTCTGTCTATATCTATATATATATTAATACTATTTCACAGCCTTCAGTCAATATACACAGTTTTAAGCCCCATTTCATTGTTTAGTCAGAATCCAGTCTGCTAGTCATGTTATCAGTCCCATCCACCATTTTTCTATGCGTTCTGCTTTTGAAAGACGATCAGTTCCCATCTCAGACATTGCTGTATTTTCATGGCCTAAGAGCGAACTGTGATCACATGAACCATGTCAAATCAAACAGTAAGACTACAGTGTTGCTGTTCAGTGTGATTGGTGAGCGTTTATTGTGATCAGCGATGTTGTCATACAACATACAGTTTAATGTGACAGATGGCACCCAGTGGTAGTCCAAATTTAGTTTTCAGACACAGATAGGGCACATACAGCCAATAAGACACAGGTGTCAGATTTGAGTAAGAAAAGATTTGTTTTATGAGCTGAAAAGTATGGTGCCTTAGTACAGTAAGTCAAATTTGAATTATATCATTTGAACAGAACCCGTACATGAACACATGCCTCTTTTCAAGCAGATGAGAGAGCAGGTGGGATAGTCAATTCCAGCATCTGGTAATTGTGTTTGCACAAGGAAAGCTGTGTGTTTTATCTTTGGTCTCTCTATTTTACTTTCACTGCTATCTCTCTGAATCTGTCCTCATGTCTGTTTTTCTGACATGTTATGCTTGTCTTTCTTTCATACTATGCTTTCGTTTCTTTAAATTTGTTACTGAAAATATCTGTTTCAGCGAGACAAACGCAAAGATGAGATCGTTCCCTAACGTTCGGTCTTACCTGGAAAAAACAGACCAGTTGCATTTCTTAGAAGACGACAGTTTTGATTTTAAATTTTCGCAGCCCTTCTCTACCCCGAAGAAGACACCAGTAAAAGGAAAGCAAGTTGCGGGAAAGTCTAAAAAATCACCTGCACCTTCAAAGCCAAAAGGTAAATCACCAGCAGCAGGTTCCAAGAAGTTGCCCAGCAGTGATACGCCCAGTGGTGGGAAAGTCTGTCTGACTCTGAAGAGGAAGGTGCCCACTGGAGCAGAGGGATCGGACTCCCAGTCTGGAGAATCCGCAGACCACATTTGGGAGGTTACAAAGCCCCCAAAGGCCAAAGCTCGCAAGAAGACCTCTGCAGGATCAAAAAAAGATTCACCACAAATCCGGATAGATGCATTCATATCAAGAAAAAAGGTAACCACAGACTCTCAGGTCACCAAAGAAACTCCATTGAAATCCTCCTTTAAAACTGTTTTAAATCATCCACCCTCAAAGAAACTGGAGGCAGTTTCTGTTCCTGAAGAGGAACCTGAAATAGTTGAACCCAGTTTGGATGTTGATCAGTCTGAACAGCCATCAGAGACAGTCGTAAATTTGGTTGATGAAGAAGAAGAGCCAGAACAGGACAAAGCTGAAATTGTGTCTGATGATTCCGCTGAAGAGGATTTTGTTTCCGATGTGTATATTGCTGAAGAGCAAGAGGATCTGTACAACACAAACAGTGATGAAGAAGAAGAAGAAGATGTGTGTGTTCCTGTCAACATTGAAAACAAGGGGCCAGGGGTTGAAACTGACAAAGAAGACTTTTACGAAGAATGCCCCTCAGAGGAAGCATCAGTCTATGAACTGAAAAGTGAGGAGTCTGATAGTTCTGTACCAACCCCTACACCACAGTTCCTCTCTCAAGACGACAACGCAGCTGAAAGTATTAACGGCGCCAAGCTCAAGGACCCTGTGACAATCAATCCGTTGTCCATGTCTGTCAGCCGAAGCAGTGCAGCAGCCAAGCGATCGTTGTCCCCTTCCGATTCAGACATCTCAGTGCGGAAACGATCAAGGGTGTGGAGGGAAGGGGACATCGAAGAGGACTCTTCCCGCTCTGTGGGCATGTGTTCCGATGACACGTCGCTGCCTCCCCCAGAAGAGGATGAAAACCAAAATATGGCTAGCAAGGTGCAGAAGATGCACCTCTCAGACAGCTCCAGCAGCAAGGACATGAAGGACTCTGCCAGCACCTCCTCCTCCAACTGCAGCTCACTGCCTCCATCCACCTCCCTGCTGTCCCCGTCCTGGAGAAAGTCCAGGTCCAAGGGCAGTAAAGGCAGCCCTGCTGGTGGTCAGTCGCGGAGAAGGACTGTGGCAGCGGCGGACCAGAAATCCCCCCTTCCTGCCCCTGACAGAAGCTCAGCTTTCTTCACCGGAGCAGATAGTAAGTGGAGGCCTGTTCTGTAGCTGATGAGGGGAGGCCTGTTCTGTCGCTGCTTGTCCATGAAAGAATGAATGGTGTTACGTGAAGGGATTGGAGCGAATGAATGCGTTTAAATTTTAATGATTGAAAAAAGCACTTTTTGTGTTCAGTGATTGCTTGTCATTGGTGTGCACTTAGTCTGCATCAGTGCATGATATTTTTGTAAGGATGATGCTGGTGTGCATTTTTGATGTCCTGTTTTTTTTTAATAAAACAAACAAAAACTTATGGTTGATGTTGATTGACGTTTTTAACACCCTGTTTTGTTGTGTTTTTTCTTGTTTTGTTTTTTATTTTATATATATTTTTTTTTAGCAAACAGAAACTAAATGATGATGCTGGTTGGCATTTGTAACACAATTATTATTAACAAACTAACAAAAACTGGTTTGTATTTTAATACTTTTTTTTTTTTTCAACAAAAAAACAACTGAATGTTGATGCTGTTTGGCATGTTTGCTACACTGCTTGTGTTTTTGTTTTGTTTATTGTTGTTGTTTTTTCTTTGTTTTTCTCAGTTTATATTTTATTCTTTGCTTCCTTTTTTTTCGTAACAAACAAACACTGAATGATTTAGGCTGCTTGGCATTTTTAGGTCATGTTTAAACCTCTTCAGTGCCAAGCATTGTTTTGACTTGTGCTTCCTTTTCCCTCCCTGCCTTGAAGGCTGAACATGTCGATGGTTTATATTTAAAGTCAACTGTAGGTCTGCTGCAGAGCTATACTTGTCTCCTGCTCAGCTTTCTCTTCTTTGGCTACATCTTGCTTTTCAACTACCTCTACCCTCCCTCTCTGCAAATCATCATTATAAGATTCAGTCACGTCAAGCGAACCATCCAACAAGTTTTTGCCACATCTAGCATTCAATTAATCTTTGTCAATGACTTTTAAACTTATGCAAATCTTGCATGGCAAAATCTCTTTTTTTTGTTTAGTTGTAACACATTACTGTTTCAAGCCACTGTGGTAAGATTGTGGTTGGTCTTCTGCCATTTTGAAAACATTGTGAGTAGGACACTGACGATAACATCCTGATATTATAATATAGACAAAAATTAGAATGTGTTTGGCTGTTGCTTCTTGCGGATAATTGAAATAAACATATCAAGCTTTCTGAATTGTGGCTATTGAGACACATCAAGTTATAACTTTAAAACAAAACTGTGAAAAATCCTGAAATGATCATGTATATGACTCACTGCCAAAAGGTGGGCACAGAAAGTAGACAGTGACTGGGAAAAATCAGTTAAAAGATTTCACAAAGATGAATGCTTTATTGTTTAAGGGACCATAAGTGGTCACCTTTGTGTAACAGGACAAGACAGAATGTTTTGTATTTTCTGAGTAAATTACATAAGAAGTCTTCTTTGACAGGTATGATGTACGTCAGTGTTTACAACACATGCACACCTCTGTGCAGCAAGAGACAAATCAGATAGGTTGAAAACACATCTTTATGCAGTGTTCTAACTTTGATGTGCTTAGTCATGGTGTCAAATATTTGTTCCCTGCCTTTGGCCTTAGCCTGATGGGGGTGGTTGGTTGTAATCATCAATGTTATCATCACATCAAGGCTGAACATTTTGTTTTAAACACCATTTACATTAAAAAAAAAAAAAAAATACAAAGAATGCTATCACATAATAAAAACAAACACAAAGAAAGCAATTTTCATTTCAATATTTAATGTCAAAGAAATTCTGCTGTTTTATAAGCATAATACAAATGTATGACAAACATCAGTTTTACACAAAACATTTTCCAGCGAACAGAACAACAGTCATAACGTCGACAAAAAATTAAGTTAAGCCAGTATGATTGATAGCAATATTATATTTCATTTCCGGTAGTAATCATAATGATATATCTCAGATATTTAAGCCTTAAATGATGTCAGAAATGAATTTCAAACCAATGGATACAAGATTTGCAACTTTTACACCGAAAAAAAGTGAGAATAGGATGTTGACTTACCACACAAGTTAATTCAGCCACCATTCATCTTTGCCACACATTATGCACTAAAATGCAGTGAAACATTACACAAGGGTTACTATTTTTTAATCACTGTAACTACAAAATCTCATCCCATTCATCCACTACAAAACCCATTTCGGTGACCAAAGCTTGGTAGTCGTCACTATTATAAAATTGTTGCATAACATGTTTAAAATATTTTAGAAAGGACAGACATCAACAAATTGACACAAATGCAACTTTGAGACTGGTTTGTTGATTCTTTCAAGTTCTGTCTTTGTCCTTCATCTGATTGTAAAGTTCAGGGTCAGCTTTAGTTCAATGTACACTCTGTAGGCCCTGTCAACTTCTGGTTCCTTGCTCTTCGTGCATCTTTCTTTGCTTGAAGACTGGCATCCTGCTGTCTTTGGTTCTAAGAAGTCTGTGTCTCTGACATTACATCTGAAAACATGAACACAACCATTGATAGAATGAGCGTTTAGTTGCATATGCATGTGCACGCACAGGTGTGTGCATGTCCTTGTTTATCTATTTGAAACAAAATGCACTCATATTTTTTGCTTCACAAAGAGATAACACTGGCTTATTTATATAACCTTAATATCATTGTATTTGCATATTGTGAAACTGACATCTGTGTTACTTTGGAAAATAAACTTGGGAAAAGGAGGAGACCAGGAACTGATGATTTGGACTCCGATTCGAGGTCGGTGAGACCTCTGGATATTGGCCGTCGTGGCTTGTGGTGGAGGGCACTGAAGATGACAAGCCCTTGTCGGCTCTCAGCCCCTTCGCCATCCAGAAGGGCTTCCAGTGTCTAGCAGGCTCACTGAAGTCTGTCAAGAGGCTGAGGAGCGGAGCATTTCTGGTAGAGACAGCGTCAAAAAGGCAGACACAGCTTCTGCTTAAAGCGACCACTTTTGTGGATAGGGCGGTGAAGGTTTCCCCTCACAAAGGACTGAACTGTTCGAAGGGGGTCATCAGATGCTCTGAGTTGAGAGGAGTATCTGAGGCAGAGATTAAGTGTGAGCTGTCCTCTCAGGGAGTGACGGATGTTTACAGGGTGACAGTAAGGAAGGGGTCGGACAGAGTCCCGACTAACACATTTTTCCTCACCTTCTGCTGCCCGAATGTCCCCAAGGACATACGAGTCAGATACCTGCAGGTGAACGTAAGTCTGTACGTGCCGTCCAAGTGCCAGAAATTCGGACACATGCGTGACCGCTGCAATGAGGAAGAGGCGTGTGGCACCTGTTCAAAGGCGGCGCACCAAGGCGAATGCGTCAGCCCAGCCCGTTGTGTGAACTGCGGAGGCGGCCATCCGTCCTCATCTAAAGACTGCCCCACCTGGAAAAAAGAAAAAGAAATCCAGAAGGTGAAGACGGAGAAGAAAATATCGTTCTTTGAGGCCCGTAAACAAGTGGAGGCTGCATTGCCTAAGGCATCTTACGCTTCTGTCATCAGACCCAGGATGGTGGACGTTGCGATCCAGACGACGTCCACAGGAACACAGGCGGACGACGTACCTACCTTGGCAGAACCATTCGCCTTGGGTGGAGGCGCTGTATCCAGCCCTTCCCATCCTGTACGGCGGTCCTCAGGGGCTGCTGGGCGGGGGCGGAAAGCCTCGAGCGGAGGCACAGTGTCCGCCTCCCGTCCCCCCCACCCCCCCGGCCCCCTCATCCCGCCTCTCGTCTGCCTGCCCCTCGGGCTGGTGGGAGTGCCCAGAAACCCCCTGTACCTCCAAAACCCAAGGAAGGGAGGGTTGCGGCCTCGGCGGGGTCAGGGAGAGCCAAGGTGGTGGATGTTCCGGCTTGGTCGGAATCGGACAGGATTTTAAGTACCAAAAATAGATATGCGGTCTTGGCCGACCTTGAGCCACCGCAAGCAGAGGAGCAGGAGGTAGTGATGGATTAGGCTGCTGCTTTATTTTTAACCTTTTTAATGGTGATAATTCATTGGAACATCCGTGGGTTTTACGCCAATCTCCAGGAACTCCAGCTGCTTTGTCGTGCTTTGAAACCTTAAGTGCTGGCGCTGCAAGAGACTCTGCAAAGAGATGACAAGTTTTTATCTCTCTCTGGTTTTAACTCCATTTTTAAACCCGCTCAACCGAAGCAAGAGGGATTGACGGGAGGTGTCGCTCTTTTAATACGCAAGTCCCTTTTATACAGTACAGTTCCTTTAAGCACCCCCTTACAGGTGGTGGCAGTCAGAGTCACACTTAAGAAAACCATCACTGTCTGTTCTCTGTTTCTTCCTCCTTCCATCCGTGTTCTGAGGCAGGACCTCATGAACCTTGTCGACCAGCTCCCACGACTGTTTCTATTGTTGGGCGACTTCAATGGCCACTCCCCGCTTTGGGGAAGTGAGGTGACATCAGCCCGAGGTCTTCTTTTGGAAAACTTTCTCTCCAATATGGACCTGTGCTGTCTTAACGACAAGTCACCCACTTACTTTCATCTGTCCTCTGGAAAGCTCTCGTGTTTAGATCTGTCAGTCTGCGATCCATCGTTGGTCCTGGACTACGAGTGGAAAGTGCACGACGATCTGCATGGGAGTGACCACTTTCCTGTCGTCCTCCGCCCCATAGATGGGGAAGGTGACTCTCTGCCTGACCGCCTGAACTATGACAAAGCTGACTGGGGAATTTTTACCACAAAGTTAAGAGCGGAGCTGCAGGAAGAAATAGTCTTACAAAGCAAGGATCCTGCTGACACTCTGACACAGATCGTTTTAGATTGCGCCAAAGCAGCAGTCCCATCGTCTACCTCCAAGCCTCAGATGCCAAGAACGCCCTGGTTTAACGTGGAATGTTGGGAGGCCCGTAAGTCTCGGAAGAGAGCGCAACGACGCGTCTTTCAGAGACCGATAGCCATCAACAGCTGAGGGCGAAAGCCAGGTATTTTTAAAAAGAGCCAGAGAAAATCATGGAGAGATTTTTGCTCTTCCTTAACCTCCAACACACCCAAGAAGAAAGTGTGGAGGGTTTTAAAAAAATTTAAGAGCAAAAACATCTGCCCAACTTTTCACCATCTTAAACTCTCAGATGCTCTGGTCACAGAGAAGAAAGCAGTTGCTAATTTGCTTGCCTCCACAATCAAACTGAACTCTAGATCTGCCAACAAATCTGCTCGGTTTCTCAAAACCAAAAACCTGAAAGAAAAAACACCCTGCAACTTCTCTTCCGACAACACAGAGAGCTACAACCTTCCTTTCACTATGAATGAACTAAAATCTGCCCTTCAGACCTGCACGGATTCCTCTCCAGGAATGGACGAGGTCCATTATAAACTTTTAAAACATCTTCCCGAAACCTGTCTGGACACCCTGCTCAAAGTTTACAACCACATCTGGATTACAGACTTTTTTTCCACCCTCCTGGCGGAAAGCCCTCATAATCCCATTGCCAAAACCAGGAAAAGACCCCTCGAACCCGTCCAACTACCACCCAATAGCACTGACCAGCTGCATCTGCAAACTGATGGAGAAGATGGTCAGCGGTAGACTGATGTGGAAACTAGAGACCAACGGCCTTCTGGCGAAAGAACAGTGCGGTTTCCGCAAGCATCGATCTACCGTTGACCATCTGGTTCGTCTGGAAACCACTGTAAGTAATGCCTTTGTAAACAAACAGCATGTGGTGGCCATTTTTTTTTTACTTGAAGAAAGCTTACGATACCACCTGGAAATTTGGAATCCTCTCAGACCTGCACAAGCTCGGCTTCCGAGGACACCTGCCCCAGTTCATCCACTTCTTGCAGGACAGACAATTCCAGGTGAGGGTCGGCACCACCCTGTCCGACATTCATGAGCAGGAGCTGGGTGTTCCGCAAGGGAGCATTCTGTCGCCGGCTCTCTTCAGCATCAAAATTAATGACATCGTTCAGTCGGTTCAGAAGGGATCGGACAGCTTGCTGTTTGTGGACGATTTCGCCTTGTATGCAGCTGGCAGTATGTATGCCAGCATCCAGCGACGGCTTCAGCTCTGCGTGGACAAAATTCAGTGTTGTGCAGAGGAGAATGGTTTCACCTTTTCGTCCTCCAAAACTGAGTGTATTCATTTTCATAACTTTCGCCACTTCTATCCGGACCCTGAAATCCGTCTGGGAAAATCCACCATCCCGGCGGTTAAGGAAGCCAAATTTTTAGGGTTCGTTTTTGATCAGAAGCTGAACTTCCTCAGCCATATCAAACAGCTGAAAATATCTTGTCAAAAAGCCCTGAACATCATCCAAGTTGTGGCACACACAGACTGGGGTGCTGATAAGAGAACTCTCTTGCACCTCTACAGAGCCCTGGTCCGGTCCAAACTGGATTACGGAAGTGTAGTATACAGCTCAGAGAGACCGTCTTACCTGAAACTGCTGGACCCTATACACCACCAAGGGCTCCATCTCAGCTTAGGTGCGTTCCGCACCACCCCTGTGCACAGCCTGTACGCAGAGGCGGGGGAACCACCTCTCTCCAACTGCAGACTGAAGCTGACCTTAAATTATTACTTGAAACTGTTTTCTGAACCTACAAACCCTGCTTACGATGTTGTATTCAACAACCCTTTCAACAAGAAATTTGAAGACAACCCAAACTGCACCCCTCCTCTTGGACTCCGCATTCAGCCGCACATAGAAAATGCCGATCTGGATGTTGGTGGCATCTCAGACTTCTCCAAGTTCCCCGACTGCCCTTGTGGACCTTTAGAACACCTGAGGTCCGATTCGATCTGGCCTCGTACCGTAAAGACTCCACCAGTTCACTGGCCTACAGAACTTACTTTTCAGAACTCTGCCACAAATTTCCCATTTTCCAAAGAATCTTCACTGACGGTTCCAAGTCAGAGGACGGAGTCGCTGCATCTGCGTTCTGTCCCACCTTTCCTGACCAGCCCTCAACGGAACACATCCTGTCTGACAGCTCAGTGTACACTGCGGAACTGACTGCACTGGTTCTGGCGGTAAGAATGGTTCTCTCTTCGAAACAAAAGAGATTCATGATCTTTTCCGACTCCTTGTCAGCCCTGGAGGCGATCACCTGCAGGAATATCATTCATCCCAAACTGCTGGAATTTTACGAAGCTTTTACTCTCGTAACGAAGAAAGGATACGAGGTTGTGTTGGCCTGGGTTCCTGGACATGTTGGCATTCGTGGTAATGAAAGGGCAGACCTGCTGGCCAAGAATGCTGTAAAGAAAGAATTATCCAGATCCTTTGTACCATAAACAGACATGAAGCAGAAGGTGAACACTTATGTTAAGGATCTTTGGCAAGAGGAGTGGAACATCCAGACGGACAACAAGCTCTTCCAGATCCGTCCAGACCTAAAAGAGACCCTCCTGTCAGGGGTGAAGAACAGAAAGGAGGAGTCTGTGCTGTGCAGACTGCATGCGGGGCACACCTTTTTTACTCATTCTTACTTGTTAAAGGGGGAAGAGGCCCCTTGATGTATTCCCTGTGATGAGCCTCTCACCGTGAAACACGTGCTCCTTGACTGTTGGGATCTGCATGACGTTAGACACAGACATTACACAGCGGTTTCTTTGAAGACCTTGTTTCGTGATGTCCCTCCGTGGGCGCTGATGGACTTCTTGAAAGAAGTGAACATTTTTAATCAGATTTGAAGGTTTTAAACTGTGGAAGTTTTTTTTTAAACTTTGAGTGGAAAGTTTAGAAGTGGTGAATCATTTTAATTGTTTGTTTTTTTACCCTTGTAGTAGTTATTAACGTTGCGATAGCCTTGAGATGGCCTTAGTGGTCGGCGAGGCTCTAAGCACCATAATTTCATTTCATTTGCACACATGTGCAAATACATGCACACTTGCATACATGCTTACTTGATCCAAGAAAGAAGAGGGAGAGCTGGATGAATGTAAGGTCTTACACACACTTTATGCCCTGAAATAATTTTTAAAGTCCGGTTTCAGTTGAGTTCTACCCCCCGCCCCCAACGCCACCCTACAAAAGCTTTGCATTGGTGACTTTTACTCTGTATTCTTTTCTAGTATACTAGCAGTGATCCCAGTTTAATTTAGGTCAGCAGTAGTCTGTAGTGCTTATCCTGATTTAATCATTTATACCAAAAATGTTCCCATTCACTGATTTTTGTTTCCATTGTGGCTATTCCTGCTTCACCATCTAGATTTCAAAATATGCTCTTCCTGATTAGGTAATACACATACCTGCCTGCATGCTCATAATATCAGTAGACAGTTGCATGCACAGTTGCCCTGCTGGGATTATGAAGAAAGAAAAATGCATTGCCACAGAGTGTAAATTCATATGTGCACACGGATGCATGTCCACATGTATACATGTTGTAAAACAACAGCTTGCTCTCTTAACTCACTCAGTACGGCCAGTCCTCTTTTCTCCTCTACACAGACCCCTCGGATGTCCAGTGGGTGTCTGAATGACCCAACCTTTTGCTTCCGTCGTCAGAATAGTGGTATTCTTTGTCAACATTCACCTCTTTAGTATAAGAGCCTTCCGCTTGCAATATTTTGATGATGGTAATTGGGGTGAAACGCTGTTAACGTCGTCTCTTTCGCCATTCGTATGGAAAGAGTTAACCTTGAGTTGCCATTATGTGGTGCTTTTTTGTTTCCTGAAGATATATCTATATCAGAAATCATGAAGGCATACCAGTACATTACTAGTAATATGAAGAGCAAAGCAACCAACCAGAAGCAGGCAATACCTGTAACTTGCATTCATGGACATATAGGCCCATGTGTCTTCACAGACAAGTTTGCACATGTGCATGCATGCGCACGCACGCGTGCGCGCGCACACACACACACATTCACACTTGCACTCACACACACACATGCACCAAAGTAAAATACAAACACACACATTGGTGACATTTGGACAGATTTAAAACAAGAAAGCTTAATCATGACGCAATGATTGGCATCTTTCCTTCCACATGATAATAGTATCCACCTCCACTTTTACACGTTACATTTTACATATCTATCCCAACGAGGATAGTTCAAACAAACAGTTGACAGAAGTTTGGCCGTGTATTAATTTGCTTGTCATTTGATTACTTTTGGGGTTTGTTTGTTTGTTTGTTTTTTTAAACAAAAAAACAAAACAAAACCAAAATTGTCACAGTGAATATGATGGCCCTGAAAATCCTTGATGTGATCTGATCTTGATGAGGATGTCTGTCACAGAAAACCAACACACACATCCACCCCCATCCCCCACACACAAAGCACAACTTTAGTGCTATCTATCGTGACCATAAACAACTTTTGTCTTGGGTGTATAAAGAGTCTCTATGTATGTAGCCAAGCGCTCAGCAGGCTGCAAATAACCGTAGTTCATGCTGTAAAGCAGACGACAGTTTAACTGCAGTGACAGTGTCCAACCATTGACATGAGGAGGTAACTCCTGTGGTGTAAAACTATTCAGATTCAAATTTGAAATACAAGCGTCCGCTGGTCACTTTCCGAGATGCCGCTCCTCAAGCACACATTGAGCGTGTCGCACACACAGTCAGCTGCCTAATATTCTACTGCATTGTTTTCTCTTATCACTTCTTGTCTTCTTCTTATCTTCTCTTGATATTGTAATAAAACAATAGAAAAACCCTGTTATGACTTGCCTGCTGTATGCCCCTGGCCTGTGCATGGATCTTTTCTATCCTTTAATTCAGTAAATCAGTAATTCTTTTGTACCGTCCCCTTTTTTTTTATACCACTTGGTTTCAACACATGGCTACATGTACAATAAAGCTCTCACTGAAACTGCACTGGCAAAAGAGGGCATCATAGAATATCCAAGATAGTTCTCTCTCTCTCTCTCTTTTTTTAAATTTTTTTTATCTTCTCTCCTTTTTGACTCACTTGTGTAAACAAAGTGAGTCTATGTTTTATCCTGGTGTTCGGTTGTCTGTGTGTGTGTGTGTGTCTGTAAACTTTAACATTGACATTTCCTCTGCAAATATTTTGTCAGTTGACACCAAATTAGGCATAAAAATAGGAAAAATTCAGTTCTTTCCAGTCAGTATAGCACCTCTGGGATGGGCACAAAAAAAAAAGAAAAAAAAAAGAAGCCTAATTATATGCAAACTGCATTTACTGTTATATTTTTTGTATTCTCTAAACTTGGTACTTTGATCTGATATTCTGACCCAACAACAAGAGCAGTCATTATTATCATTTTTTGTTCAAACAGGAACTTCTTTTGCTAAGCATGGAAGTTTTATTTATTTTGCAAACATTTTGGTGCAGATAGTAAAAAAGGGAAATTACTCTGTAATTAATGCTAGGGGACTTAATTTGCTTTAAACTGATTTTTCTCATCTTAAACATTACATTTTGAAATTATGCTCAATACATAAAAAGCTTGGATTTTTTAAAATTTTTTTTCAAGTGTATCACAAGTGAGTCTTGAAGGCCTTGCCTCTCTTGTTTCTCTTGTCTTTGCTCTTTGTTTGTCTTGTCTTTACCTGTGTAAGTGTATAACTATAAAGCATTTAAAAGATGCACAGGATATATATATATATATATATATATATATATATATAATCACTTTAACCAGATTACAAAAAAACAAACATGTTTGCACAACTGTATCATTCTTAATCTTGCGTATATCCAATTATCCCCCTTCCACATGACTATGTATGTCTGTTCTTTTAAAATCTGGCAGTATCCTGCTCTTGTTTTCATTCCTTTTTCATATGTATATAGATATAGATATATGTCATTATATGTATGTGTGTATATATTTAAAAAAAAAATATATATACATTTTAAAAAAATCTGTATTCTTGTTTGCCTGTAACCAGAAAGTCAGGCAGTCTTTTGCTCTTGCTTTTTTTTTTCTCTCCCCCCCCCCCCCCCACCCCCCACATAAAATTTAAAATCTATATACCTGTTTGTTCTCAAAGTCTTAACAGTCTAATGCTCTTGCCTTTTTTTTCATTTGTTGTTGTTGTTGTTATTAATCTGTACACGTGTTGTAGAGATTCAAGCGGCAAAATCTTTATTATATAGTAGTGTGCCTGTTGCCAGAAAGTTTGGCACTAGTGGCAGTCTTATGCTCTTGCTTTTTTTTCTTTTCTTTTTTTTTCCCCTGATACATATTAAAATCTTTATTTTCCTGTTTGTTCTCAGAGTCTTAACAGTCTGATGCTCTTGCTTTTGTTGTTGTTATTATTATTATTAATCTGTATACCTGTTGTAGAGAGTCTGGCAGTGAAATCTGTATTATATATATTTGTGTGGCATTTGTGAAAAAGTCTGGCAGTGTTTTGCTCTTGTTTTTTTGTTTGTTTGTTTGTTTTGGGGTGTTTTTTTGTTTTTGGCTTATTTTTCCCCATACATATTAAAATCTCTCTATATACCTGTTTGTTCTCAGAGTCTTAACCCCCCACCCCCACCCCCACATTCCCAAGTTAATTGTCTGATGCTCTTGCTTTTTGTTGTTGTTATTAATCTGTGCACTTGTTGTAGAGAGTCTGGCAGTGAAAACAAACGGCACCTCGGGCACTGTGCCACAGACGAGGGCACGGCGTGACACAAACTGGAATCCCCCGCGATCCCCCTTCAACCTGATCCAGGAGCGCCTGTGCCATGACCCCTGGAAGATGCTGGTGGCCACCATCTTCCTTGACGAAGTGGAAGGTACAGCCATGCCACTGTGTTTCTGACTGTCAATCGATACCTATTGCTTGGCTTATTATATTGGAAACTAACATAAGCTTACAGTTTACATGCAGTAAGGCCAACAGCAAAGTGAGGGCTGTTCGATCAGTGGTTTCTCCACTGCAGTGGGAATTCATTGACGGCTTTGTCTGTTGTGAAGGACTATGACTCTCAAACTAGGAAGCAAGATTGCACTGTTTCTGATTGTCAGTGTATGCCAAATGCTCGGCTTATATATCCAAAATTGACATAAGCTTAACAGCTTACAGTTGGACGAACAGCAAAGTGAGAGCTGTGTGATCAATGGTTTCTCTACTGCAGTAGGAATGCATTCATGGCTTAGTCTTTTGTGAAGGACTATGACTCGCAAACTATGAAGGGCTTGGACTCTCAAACTAGGATTAGTAGGAAGCAGTATTGCACTGGCTCTTAGTGCTGTATCCTTTGGGGCTAGCTAGCCTGTAGGGGCTATCCCAGTGCTGACTGTACTAAAGCCCTCTTGGCCAAGAGAGGGAGAATGTAAATCAGTTTTAATTTCTTCTTTTATTTAAAGCAGATGTTTAACCTATCACTAATGCTGTGCTGTTCATTTTTGTATAGTTTTTTTTTCTGTGATGGTCTTGTGTTGTTACTTCTGTGTTTGTGGCCTTCATCTCCCATGTTCACTTGTATTATGTTATTATATGTATGGCCATTTTTACCCATGCAGGCAGCCATACTATGTTTTCGGGGTTTGTATGCTGGGTATGTTCTTGTTTCTATAATTTACTGAAAGCTGACATTGACTTCAGGATCTTTAATGTGTGTATTTTGAACTTCTGCATGACTATGAAGGGGGTTCAGGTACTAGCATGTCTGCGTATTCACTAGAAAAATCTCTACGCTTAACCCACCAGGTGCGCCATAACCAGGCATCAAACACAGGAATCCCAGGCAAAAAATCCAGTGCTCTAACCACTCGACCACAATAACTGTCTCAGTCTGTGTCATGACTAATATGGTTCTGTGTTTTTTTGTTTTTGATTTTTAGAGATATATATATATGTATGTATAGTTTTGTTTGTTGTGACATTATGTCAGTAATGGTACTGTTCATTTTTTATACATAACAGATAATCTTGCATGATGCGACTCATTGCACTACGTATATTTGATATGCAATTTTATCAGCATGAATCTGCCATTCAGTTTACAGAAACAACTAAAGCGCTGCACATGATAACACAGCATAGATTTTGTTTGTTGCTTTCCTTCCAGCCGAGATAGCCATTCCTTTGTTGTGGAAGTTCCTGAATCGCTGGCCCAATGCAGACCAGGTGCGAGCAGCGGAAACAGAGCACATAGCCAGGCTGCTTCAGCCCATGCAGAGGAATGAAGTGTGTGCCGCCGCTGTGGTGCACTTCTCTGGTCAGTGGGCCTTGGGTTGTATGTCTGTCTTGTCAAGTGAAGAAAGAAAAGCGGAAGACACCATAGCTTGATTGTCTTTTTTTGTTCTTTCTTTTTTTCCCCCCCCCTTCTTTTCTGCTTTTGTGGGCTGCAACTCCAAAATTTATTGGTGGGCTTTTGTATGTCGGATCATTTGTTACCTACATACTCTGTTTCTAGGGTGTGTGCTTTCTGGGTATATTTGTGTTTCCATCACCTGCTGCAAGCTGACATGTTGTCACAGTATCTTAACATGCTTGATCTTTTTGCATATCTATACACACAAAGGGGATAAAAGGAAGAGCAGGTCTGCACATACTGTTGCATCAGTAATGGGATCGAACCCAAGACCTGCAGCTATTCTATCCATCGCATGTTTAAGTAATATATAAAGGATGATTTGATTGTCAAGACGCTGACTGAGGCATCTTATTCCCTCACACTTTTGGGACAGAAAGTACAAACAGTGGTTTGTGAAGTAATCTAAGAGTGCAGAGCAGTATGCTTGCTTATTTTGTTTTATTAATGTATGTACATTATCCAGTTCTTTTATTTCCTCATTCCCCCAACCCACCCACCCCCACCCCCCATATTTGCTCAAAGTTAGTTGTCCCAAAAGTTATGTCTTTTTTTCCCCATTTTTACTCCCAAGTTTGGTTTTAGTTGTCCCAACAGTTATCAGTTACTTTGAGGAAATAGACCCTTTGTTTTTCTGATTAGCAAACATATCAGCTGATTCAGCCACTCACACATTTTATTTATTTTGATGCTGATCTATCAGTGTGTGGTATGAAATGTGTTTATTTACGTATTCTGTTCAACCATGGAATAATCAGATCTGTATGTAGGTGTTTAAGAGTTACCTTGCTGTAAATAACCTTTTCTTACATGTGTAACAGAGGAGTATCTGACAAAGGACTGGAAGTACCCCATTGAGCTTCATGGCATTGGAAAGTATGGCAACGATTCCTACAGGATATTTTGTATCCCAGAGTGGAATGATGTGAGTACACTGTGTCAAGCATGACCCCATAACATAAAGGTAGTGATTCATAGAGAATTCACTCCGTCTTAAATCATCTTTTCTTAGTCTGCAACTTGAATGTTCACTCAGAAACTTTTGTGATTTTTTTTAACCTTTTTTTTCTATGTAGCCATTTTGACACCTGTCTTCGAGGGTGGTTCATGTTGGATATATTAATACATTTCCTTACTTCAGTGAATATTGACAAAGTTTGTATGATCTTAAACTTGCTGGTATTAAACTTAATTTGATCTACATATTCATAGAGACACAAATAACATTCAGGTTCTAGCTTTGCACATGACTTTATCAGGGAGATTATTTTGAGGGGGAGGGGGGGGGATTCATGTGAGACTGGGAAAAATCCCACTGTGATTGACTAGTCTGTACTGGATTTAAGACAGTTTGTCAGGGCAAGTACAGTGCTTTGAAACTTCTCTAAAAATATAACAAAATTCATCTGACAGTTGATTCCAGTTCATTCCCTAAAACTGATGTGAGTAGGTGATTCCTATATCTCTGCTTTATTTTTCATCTCACCCTTATAATTGTGCTGGCAATGTTATGTGATTTATGAAAGTTGTCTTCTGTTCAGCATCTTTGCACTGAAAGTGGTATTAGTTATTCTCAGTTTTGAGACATTTCATGAGCACTTGTGATGAATCCTGTGTCTAATTTTCATGTGCAAATGAGAATCGTAGATAAATCTTGGGAATGGTATGGACTACTTCTGGATCACCTTTGACGAGTATTTTTCAGTTTGTGACAGAAATATTTCTTTTTAAATGTTTCTTTGTAACTGATGCGTAAGCAATGTTACGTGTGTCCTGTGAATGATATGGACTACTTCTCTGTAACTTTAACTGATGTGTGAACAATGAAACATGTCTGTCAGGTGACGCCAGAGGACCACAGGTTGAGCAGCTACTGTCTGTGGCTGAGACAGAATCGTGTGGAACTGGGGGTGGAGTGAGAGAGGAAGAAGTGTGTATATTGAGGGAAGGCCATTGGCCGACCGACCTTGGTGAACCGAAGCTGACACTGTGATGGGACTGACGGGCATTTTGCTACAGATGTGATTTCTGCAGATTGTGGTTTCTACCGATGTGGTCAGACTATGTGCTGATCATGGACTTGACTGCTGGATTTCTCTGCTGATCGCCAAAGGCGGTTGACATAGCCCAAAATGGATCAAAATCATGTTTGTATTTTTTTAATGAGCTTATGATACAAGAGATTATTTGTTTTCCATTGTACTTTTAACTTTTTTTTTTTTTGGTGCTGTTTCCACATTATTTGGAAACAGATACAGACCTGCCAGCTGCTATGTTTTGAGGTTGGCATGTTGTTCTTAGCTTCAAAACATCACACTGCTGCTCTCACTATAAAATACTACACTGAAGTAGCAAAAAATAAAGCGGTAGTTGAAAGTTTTCAGTCTGAACTTATTAGTGCAAAAGAAGGAGAGAGGAATTTAGTCTAGTGTTTGTGGTTTCTAATATTTGGTCATTGAGAGTTTTCATTTTTAGCTTCCTTCCGTTCTTGAGAATAACTTCATTGAGACTGTTACCTCTCAGCAGTTTTCAGATGAAAAACAAGAATATGAAAACTGTGCTGAAGTGCTGAACGGTAGCAAAGAAATGACTGACCCGACAGTGGTACCAGGAAGCTTAATGCAAAGAACGCCTGTGAATTCAGCCTTTTTTGTACTTTGTCCTGTGAGTCAGCTGGACTTTCAAGTGTCCAGTGATGGAATGGATGATGTGATTTTTCTTCTTTGGTTTTTGCAGCCAACATCAACAGGAAAAAGAATCAGCTGTGCTAGGCTTAGCTGAGAGGGGTTAGGGGTGTTGACTTGAAATTTCTTCAGACACATCGAAAGCAGAAAAATGGCAACGCTGTTTATTTATTTTTCTTTAGTGGAAGTGCCAGATGGACTTTCATTTGTGCCAAAGTTGTGTCATTTGTGCCAAAATTGTCTTTATGAAATTTCTCCTGGAACACAGTATTCCCCTCCGCCCCACCCTCCTTTCAGCTTCTGGTCATGTTGAAACAGGCTTAGAAATTTATTGAGAAGGAGAGCACAAATTAATTAGCACAAATTCAGAGACTTTGACCTTGGTACAATCATTTCATTTCTTTAGGAAATGTTAGCATCCAAATAGTTTGGCTATTTTCACTAACCTACACTTTCACTACCGGCTGTAAGCAAGAGAAATGATAGGCAATGTAGTTTTCTGATGATCATTGTTTGGGTGCTGCAAGCAAGCATTGGTGTTGCTACCAACATGGATAGTCTTCCTGCTATCAGATAATGAAAATGCTACTCTCAAGTCTGGTTAGGGGTTGGCAGGTCTGCAGGTGATGATACAAATTAATAAAAGATTTTGGGGTGGAGAGTGTGGTGGAGAAATATGGCACTCCTTCCAGTTCTGTGTCATGTACCATTGTCAGTTTCCAAATGATCTGGTCCATGTTTTCATGTTGCACAGATTACTTTGTCTCATGAAAATCCTTTTTCTTACTTCCAATGTACATGCGTGCATCATGCTGTCCCGATTTATTTCCAGTTTCATGAACAACTCACGAGTCAAATTATGTGATGGGTCCTCATCCGCTGAAGGTTGTCAACAGTCAGTGCTTCTCTTTTCAGTATGAAATGGAAGAAACTGCTTCCTGATATCGAAATCTTTTACACAGTGAGAAATGTTTTAAACAGTATGTTAGGTGGCGTATTTATAATTATATTGCCACATGACATCTTGTTCAGAGGACCAACACTTTCAGTATTACAAATTGTGTGCAGAATGTTCTTGTACTTATGTTGCCTGTTTCCCTGTTTTGTGGTGCTGGATGATAAAGAGAAAAGTGTGATGTTTGTTCATTTGTGAAAGGAATTACGATGTCAGGTTTTGAGGTTAACTGGACAGCAGGGACAGTGGGGATTTGAGACAATGTTTGGCAGACTTTATGAGGGAGACGCGGTAGCAGAATCGGATAGACTTCTGATCCAGTGTTCACCAGTGATCAGGGTTTGGCCCCATTTCCCTGGGAAAGGCAATTTACTTCAATTTGCTTCACAATATCCAGGTGTGAATGGGTATCTGAATTTGGTTAGGGAAGATGGAAGTAGAGGACTGGGCCCTGCTTCCCTATACTGAGCCCAAGACACAATGAATGTGACTTATTTCGCCATTTTAACTTTTAACTATTTGGGAAATGTGTGGTGGCATGTATTTCCTGGATTCAACAGAAACCACATGCTAATATTTAACACCAGGTGTTACACTTATATAAAAGAAAGGTAATCTGTCTGACTAACACTGACTTGCTTTTGTTTCCCTCTTTTTTGACTCACTTGTGTAAACAAAGTGAGTCTGTGTTATAACCCGGTGTTCATTTGTCTGTGTGTGTTTATATCTGTGTGTCCGTGGTAAACTTTAACATTGCCATTTTCTTGAGAAATGCTTTGTCCGTCAGTATCAAATTTGGCTTAAAAATAGTTAGTTAGTTATGCCCATCACTCCCCCCGGAGCATAGGCCGCTCACAACAGTCCGCCAGAGTCCTCTGTCCTGGGCTGCCCTTTCTAATTGTCTCCAGGTGTGCCCCATCTTCTTGGTGTCTGCCTCAAGGTCACGTTGCCAGGTGTTTCTTGGCCTTCCTCTCTTCCATTTTCCCTGGGGATTCCATTTCGTGCCTGCCTGGTGATGTTACTGTCTGGCTTCCTCAGGGTGTGCCCGATCCATCTCCATCTTCTGCGCCGATTCTCGTCTTGAGGCTGGCAGCTGGTTGGTACGCTGCCACAGGTCTGCGTTGCTGATAGCGTCGGGCCAGCGTATCTGGAGGATCCTTCTCAGGCAGCTGTTGATGAAGGTCTGCACTTTCCTGATGGTGGTCTTTGTTGTCCTCCATGTCTCTGCTCCATACAGAAGGACTGACTTGACGTTTGAGTTGAACAGCCTGATCTTCGTGCTAATTGACAACACCTTGGAGCTCCAGATGTTCTTCATTTGCAAGTATGCTGCCCTCGCTTTGCCGATTCTTGCTCTGATGTCTGCATCTGTGCCACCCTGCTTGTCAATGATGCTGCTTAAAAATAGTGGGGAAAAAATCTTCACAGGTCATACCAATAATAGGTTATAATTCTCCCAAATTAAGCCCTGTTTCCCATATCATAAATGGTTTATTTCATTGAGGCTGTTTCTGGGATTCCGAAAACCATATTACCGCATCCCAGTTGCAGTTGCATAGAAGATGCTTTGTAACAAGAAGACATGACCTCGGTTTTCTTGTTTGCAGTTGAAAGGAAAGAAATACGAATTCTGGACAGAATACATGCAGTGACACAGACTACATCATATGAATATGAATATTTTTAAGCGGATACTCAATTAACCAGAATGAACATAAAAGAGAAATTGAATCGATCGTGTTGTACATTCCCGGCAAGTGGAACTAAACTTGTCATACATCTATCTAGATCCAGAGAAAACTGCTAAATGGTTGCCGTGTGATTGGGGTGATGGCAACATCTCCTTTACCGTGGACTTTAAAGAATTCTTAATTGCCAGAGATACTCCAAAATAACATGATTTAAACAGCGTTTTCACTTTGAATATGGCAATCTATTTATTGTGCTTAAACGAGCATGCTTAAATGTTAATTTTTTAACGTCATTGATAGATCCACAATAGTGTAATGGTTAAGACAATTTCCTCCCAGCCGAACGTGTTGGGTTCGAATCTGCGCTCAGGCATTGTTTTGTTTTTGTTTTGTTTTTTCTAACCCGAAGCTTTCTAATATACAACAAATACAGAACACATTTTAACGATTTTTTTTTTTTTTTTTTTTTTAAAGAAGTGTATCACAAGTGAGTCTTGAAGGCCTTGCCTTTCTTGTAGAATGTTCATTTACCCAGACTTTTAAAAAAAAACACTTTTGTAACAGCAAGTACAATGAGCAATGTGTTTGTGGTTTTTATTTCTGTCTCATTTTCTGAAGAATGTAAAATGTTAATTAATATGCTCCACGTTTCAGAAAGAAAATAAGTGTCAAAAATAAATTTGTTAGAAATTTTTAGCGCAATCAGTGATTAAAACCAGACTGCTTCATTTGTGAATTTCATGTCGATCAGTCTCATTTGATAAAATGCTATGTCCATTTTGTGACTTTGACATGTCAGTAAAATTGGATATTCATGGCAGTGAAGAATATGAAAGTGTTGAAGATTTGTGTTTTTTGTGAAAGAGTGTGTGTGTGTGCTTGCATGTGCGCATGTGTGTGTGATAGTTTCTAGCTTAAAGTGTGCTTCCAGTAATGAGATCAGTGAAATGAATGCATTGTTTTTCTGACTTCATAATGCCCAGAAAGAGCATCATTCATACTTTGCTTTCACTTGTCATCATCATGTGTCAGTCTTGTCTGAGCAGCTTTATTTATTTATTTATTTTTTTGATAGAGGAAACAAAAGTAAAAATACATAGCTTCAAATAGAAAAAGATTGCCCGAAAGACAGTGCACTGGAAGAGAAGAAAGTCAGGGAAAGAGCACCAGAAGCAAAATAACTGCTGACAAATTGCAACTATTTTCTTAATGAAACTGACTTCCACTGAAGTCCACATATTGTCACAATAATGTAAACATCATCCAGAGCACAACTCACTGCCACCCAAAACTGAAGGACATCAACAAATGTGTAGGTAGTTTTAAGCTTGTTTTTTCCTTCAGATCGCCTCTTCTCAACTTATTGCTCTGTGAGACTTTCTGATGGAATTTTTTAACATGTGGGAAGTTGTTCCCCATTCTTTTTGGAGTTGGTTCTGGAATAATCGTGTTCAAAAGTTTCTCTAGCAAAATAAGCATTCACAGATGGCAAGGCTGTTGATGAGCCCATCAAGGATGAAGAGGCCTTGTTTTTTTTGGTTGCAAGTACTGACATTAGGAATAATGAGAACCTAGTGACAAGTAAAGGGCAATTTGGAGTTATTTCATTTGTCTTGCCCTTTGCATATTAAGATAGTTAAAGTGATTGTTCCTTGAAATCAAGCATGCTTTTCCTTTCACTGAACTTTAAGTTCACTCCTGGATTTAAGATAGCTGAAATGACTGAGAGAGAAACCAGTGAGAATTGCTGCAACAGACATTGCAGGAGATTATTTGTTTTCTATGCAGATCAAGCACTATATGAATAAAAATTTAAAAGAATGAACCTCTTCCTTTGCAACATTTGAGCCTTTGTCTACCAGCACTACTGATATAATTGATATTTTCTGACCAGATCACAACAAATTATTTCATGATGAACTTCAACACATGCAATACAAACAATAAATGAAGGAAGTGAACATTTTGCTTTCTGAACCAAATCTTTAATGATTTTGTGTTATTCTTCAGCATTGTGATCAGTAACTCTCACATCATTCATTTTACCTTTGGAGGAAGGTGGCATAATGGTTGAGACAATACAGTGTCCTTGGAGGTCTGGGTTTGATTCCTGCACGCACCCTTTCTCCTAAGTCTGACTGGGAAATCAAACGGAGCATCTAGTCATTCAGATAACACAATAAACTGAGGTTCTGCATGCAGCACGTACTTGACACACAGAAAAAGAACACATGGCAACAAAACTTGTCCTCTGGCAAAATTCTGTAAAAGAAATCCACCCTGATAGGTACTCATATATGCATGCGGTCGGTCGGTGGTTCATCCGTCTGGATCGACGAGGACCATCTAGTCATCCTGGGGGTGGGTGGGTTGGGCTCTGTGGGTGCGCAGATGACTGGGATGAAGGATAACTGATGACTTGCACGATGACTTTCTTTATAGTGAGGAGTTGCGCACCGTTGACCTCACTCTCTTGTTTGAGACCGTCTGTATCCAGTGGCAAGACGAGGTCAAGACGACTGGAGATGGAAGCAGATGCAGTAGATGACCAGGATGTCCTATGTGCCTCATCCTGCCCTCAGCACTCCACAGTGCTCTGCTGCAACCGCCTTCCTGAACCATGAAAGTTTCTTCCGCAGAGTCCGCCGGATCCAGTTTTCACATGCTTGGTAGACAAGCCCAAACTCACCTAGGGTTTGAGACCCGTCGGCTACCCTCACCTAGTTTAGCCAGCCTGTCAAAGCCATTGCCCGGGGGTTGGGCGCTGCCGCATGCTAGCAGCTTCTAGGACCCATAGGTGAGAGCTGGGTGCCGGTGGGGACCAATAGAGGATGAACCACTCCCGGAAGAGCATGACGAGCCCCACCCCCCTCTAGAGGTACCACCCCTCCCGTGCACCCCCTAACCCCCAATGCATGCACTCAAAGCCTGACTAATGAGTTGGGCAATGCTGCTCAGTGTTGTCAGGTAGTGTGGTGTGTATGGATTTTTCTGAATGCCATGACACCACCTGAAACTGAAACTAATGTACCCTGCCATGTACTGATGTAGGCTGTTTGAGGAGGTGTGCACTGGGTATGTTCCTGTTTCTGTGACTCACAGAATCCTGACATGAATGGGATCTTTACACATTTGATCTGCATATGTATGCAAATGCAGTGTTCACTCACTAGCAGTGGCAAAACCCACTTTGGTAGGAAAACAACATATTTTTGATAATGCAAATTTACTGAAAAACATTCATATCTGATACACACAAAAAGTTCAGGCATTCGCAGGTACTGGAATTAAAAAATCTGACCTGGGGCCCCAACCAGTATTGCCATGATTTGAAACTCAAACTCATTAAAAATGTGATGCTTCAACCACTTCATTAGGGCACCATCCTGCAGATTCCATTGGAAAGCTGTACTGAAGTTAGTGAAGTCTGTATATATATATTTTTTTTTATCATTTTAGGTTTGTGGTCATTCAGTCTGATTGTAACTATGTGTATATGATAAAAATTTTAAAAAAAAAGTGTTATGTGAGCATGCATGTTCATGTAGTCAAAAGAATGATTATGTTCATACACCAGATTGATTATTTTAAGAAATTTATAAGTGCACAACATTAAATAAATAGACTCACAAAGAAAACCCCAAAGCACATCAGATACATCTATCAAAATTTTACGCCTTGCTTGTGCCCTGCGATAAAAGAGGCCGAATATTCTCCACTGAATATTGCCTTGTAAAATTGTAAACAAAAATCACTTTGCAATGTAAAATAACTGACATCCAGGTTAAAATAAATTACATCCAGATTCATCATTGTTTATAAAAAAAGAAATAAAAAATTTAGTTGCTAAATAACAACAGAGTATCAATCGCAGTGTTAAATGTGTGTTGCATTACAAACTTATAAACAGAATGGACTGGCCTACGTGTATGTGACCGCAGCCACTACAGTCCCATCTTAGTCCCATCTTCATTGAACAAGAAAACCAAAAGAGTATCATACTGTGTTGATAGGCCCTGTATCTCTCCTCGATACATCCGTTAGAAAGTTTGGGTGCATTCGCAGCATACATACTATCAAATCATCCAGCTACAAACCCTTGAAAAGATGTTGAACTGAGTTTAATTGCAATCAAATTGTAGGTGTTACACATATGGTTCATTGTGAGGTATACCTTCACCTCTTGAAATCATAGGAATACTGTTGCCAGTTTGTAACCTTAATTTCAAAGGTTAAAGGCCCCATAGCTTTTTAAGGTCATCGCGGGGACAGCTCATTCAAATTCACTGCCTAGAACTGGTCATAGTAAGGCTGAGCCCAGTTCTCTTTGTCAACCAAGTAAGCCGGTACCTAATTACACCTGCGTGGATTGAGGAAAGTCGGAGTAAAGTGCTTTCCCCAAGGACACAACAAAATGCCGAAACCGGGCCTTGAACTCTGATCACTAGTAATCACTGGATCAGAGGTTCATTCTCAAACCGATTCTGCAACGAGGCTTCACCCCATCTGTAATCATGGAACTAATCATAATCTTATTTCCTCTGCTCTTGTTTCTGTGTGTACGTGTCAAGTGAAAGCTATGTAAACATATTCTATTAATGCGAGCCCACTGATGCATACGTAGTGGAACCAGATGGCGCAGTTTTCGTTGTCGCAACATATGACCTTGCTTGCTATGTGAATTCTTGTTCACAAACACCACAGGGGTAGACTGAAATGGGGCCAGGGTTTTCAATGTGCTGGAAGCAGGAGACATGGGACTGCTAAGCAAGGGTGGACAAAGCCGGGGATTTTGAGGGTGTGCTCCAAGGGTCGACGTAGTCTAATGAACACATAGACCTCTCTAAACAACCAGAGGAGACGGAGGGAGAGGAGTGGGGTCAGGAAATAGGCGAGAGCGAAGACAATGAGAGAATACAATACAATATAATACAGTACAATACAATTCAGTGCCGGCAGTGCAATGCAATGCAACTGATGCAATGCAATACAATATACAACTGATACATCTTATTCATCCACTTGGAAATTAATTATGCATCAGTACAGGCTCCGTTGTCACTCACCCAACACAATATCTCAGCCCACAGCCAGCGTGACAAATTAGGCTGGATCAAAGCGGAAATAAAAGCAACAAAGCATATAAAGCTAAGTACCCCGGTACACACAAACAACTTCCCCAAATAATACAACACAGCGGGTGCATTTTCTACACAACATCCAAGCCCTTCACCTTCCACACACACACACACACACACAGATATTGAACAAACTTGTAACACATTCATTTTGTAAACTGACTCTCTCTCTCTCTCTCACTGGCACACACACACACACACACACAGATACTGAAAAAAACATATAACACATTCATATTGTAAAACTCTCTCTCTCTCTCTCTCTCTCTCTCTCTCTCTCACACACACACACACACACAAAAGAATATTTAATCCTTTCACCCTTTGGGGGCATGGAGGATATTAGTATAAGAGCAATAGTATTTTACACCAGAATTAAACATAAAGAATCAAAATAACATAACTATCAGAAACAGAATACAAACTATATGAAACACAACATAAATGATGATAGTATTTTTCTGGTATTATACCTGCGGATAGATAGACTACCTTGCTCATCTTTGCAACATTGCTTAAGTTTCCGAGATCAAATTGTCTTGGCTGCATGAAATAAATTGCAAAGAAAGCTTCTTCCAACAAGAAAAATTAAACAATCGTTGGCCTTTTTTTTTTTCGCTGACGTTGTATTTTTCATGTTTTATTTTATTATTATTATTATTTTAATATTATCTTTTTGTAAATTACAAGTTCTACGTCATAACCATGTGATACGTCACAGTGATTTACTCAGTTAAATGAGCGGGTCAGTCACATGAGTCATCATGTAAACATTTGTTGTCCTTTCAGCATCAATGATCTGAAGTAGATGACTCCTTTGTGCAGCACACACACACACACACACACACACACGTTTACTGCGGCGCTGTCAGCGCGCGAGGCACGGGAGCACTGACATGGCGACCGCTTGGCCTCAACTTCGCGGCCATTTGTTCGGTCCATGTTGTGGTGGTGCACTTCCAAACATGGGACAGAACTCCACAGGATGAAGCCATGAAGGTCTAGGTCGTACATGAGGTCATGGTAGGAGGAGGAAGAACAGGAAGGTAGGCTGAGACTTTCGTTGTATACATTCTTGACTTGCACACTTATTCGAAATGGCAAGGGGAAGTAATTTTCTTCAATTGCTTTTGTTCTGTTTATAGAATATGTCCGGTGACGACGACTTGAATTAGAAAGTGTCAACGATTCACCCCCTTTGGTCGGTCATTGCCGACTTTGACGTCTGCCGAAAAGTAATACCGATGAGAATCGGCAAATGTGAACATACTTCATGCACTGCTCGGTTAGCAGTAAAGTCTGAAAGTCTGCATTACTGGTCACTTTCAAAGCGGCTAATCAATGGATTCGGCGTATTTTAACCTCTTCACGACTCAGTACCAGGCATTGTTTCGGCTTTTGCTTCCTGCCAGGCAGTTTTTGGTTGCAGACACGCACAAAAACAACAACAGCAAATTAATCCCCAGCAAACTACTGCAAGAAAGTATACATTGTCCGACTTTAATCTTGATCTTTTTAAAAATTAAAAAAAAAGAGTAAATAAATCATGTTCTGACACACACCAAATGGTAGGTATTATTAATATTATTATTATTATTATTATTATTATGTCTAATCTTGAAAATAAGCCCCTGGCGTTTACAAATAGAACACATGTAAATATCAAAAAGTAAAAATTGAACACAAGATACCAAACATTGAAAACTATTCAACCCCCCCTCCCCCTCCTTCACACACACACACACACACACACACAATACACACAAGCACACATGCACGTGCACACACAAGTCATTGCACACAATCATAAATAGTACACAATCAAAAATACCACCAACAAATCCTGAAACTATTAAAACTCACTCACTCACAATTAGTCATTTTAGTTCATACTAGAAACGGATGAGCTGTTGAGAATTAATCTGGAGGAGAAAAGATGGGTCTTCAGACTGAATTTGAAAGATTGCAGCAAAGATGAGTGACGGAGAGGCAGAGGAAGTTGATTCCAAAGAAAGGGGGCTTTGTATGAAAAACTGCGTTGGCCATACATTTTGGTGTGAGCAGGGGGGATCCTAAGCATACAGGTGTCAGAAGAAGAGCGGAGTTGGCATGAGGGTATGTAAGGGTGAATGAGATCAGAAAGATACTGTGGACCAGAAGCCTCAATGGACTTGAAACAAAGAGAAACAACTTTGTTAATAATTCTTTCTTGTACTGGGAGCCAGTGTAAAGTATGGAGGAAGGGAGGGATATGATCAAATTTACAGGAATGAAAGACAAGACGATCAGCATAGTTCTGGACTTTCTGAAGCCTAGCAATGAGGTATGCAAACGATTCAGTTGAAACAACCGGCTCAATGTGTGTACTATAAATATAACATGTTGTATGATAGTCAAACGTGGTTCTTTTGTTTTTGAAGGCTTTCTCCGACTGGTGGCACCAGAAAAAAGTTTGTCTGCTCATTATTTTCAATGTTTTGTCAATGTTTGAAATAGCAGGGGATGCCTGAGGGTAAACGCAAATGGGCAAGTCAAATTGCGAATGGTGGCTTTGGGTAGATGTAGACAATTAAAACAGAAGCAGGTCTATAAACTCATTATACATTACATATTATTGGAACAACGCACGAGACTGTTGTTTAGTTCTTTTTGATCACACTTGCACAAAAACACACAGACATTTAAACACACACACCCCACGCAGCACACAAACATACCTTTTTGAGAGCACTCAGTAACTGTGCAGCATCGTTCGCAAATAGACTTGTGTCAAAATATCCTATGGTGTATTTGCAAACGACACTACTTTGCAGATTCCTGTCAAGACAGACATTCTGATCTGTCACCAATACCATATCTTAATTTCTTCCAGCACTGGTGCGCATTCAATATCCAATCAAATCAACTGTTTTAAAATGAGTCAAAGTTCAAGTCCTACAACTTGCTTCCTTTGATTTTAGGATTTTGAGAGCACATTTGTAACCTTAGTCGGCAGTGGTGTGCGATGAGAAGAAAGAGCACGGAAATAGAAATAGCTGATGTTTGACTGGTTCTTGGAAATGGATATTCATTAACGTATTAGAAAATGGTTGAAGCAGACTTTAAATTGTGAATTGTGACCATTAAGAACGCTTCAAAGTGGGATGGTATATGAATGGTTCACAATTACATGCTCTGTGCAATTACTCATACCTACCCAGTACACAAGCATGCACACACACACTGCACTGATATGTATGTATGTACGCATACACAAACACACATGCATGGCTTTGAGAACAGTGTTCAAAATACATGCATTGATTTTGATAGGTATTGATACAGACAAAGATATCTTCATCACCCTCACTCTCAGTTCATCATCATCTTATGAGAAAATAGTATTTTGAGAGAATTGACTGCTTTTACAGATTAGCTTGTTTTGTAACTTAAAACACATTCTTCTTGTTAGAAGAAAGTTTCAAATTTTTTCCTCAATGTATTGTATATGTATAGCGATTTTTAGGTGGTGAAAGCAGCAAAAGGAGAACCATGTACTGCCGCCATATACTGCTGGGCAACATGGTGCCCAGTGCGACACAAAGACTGCTGGGATTGGCCACAACATCTCCACTGTCACAGAGCTGGGTGGCAGGACCCTCAGCAGCCTTGCCCAAGTCATCAGCTGTGACCACCTCAGTCCTGGTTCCAGCGCCTCACAGAGAGTTGTTGAGTGGACCTGTTCCCCATCATCAGCCAGGACCTCCCAGACATTGGAGAAAGACAAACATTCACACACTCACCAGAACCATACCACAACTCCATTCATGCCAGTTTTCACACTCCCTGGACTTGCACCAGTGGAAGAAAAGCGGCTGGGAGAGATGTGGTGGACAAGTGCAGCAGCATCCTCTGCTTGGTACACCATGCTTGCTGATGGGCAGGAGGGGTTTCAGCGCTTTACCCAAGGCCATCCTGGAGGCCTCTCCCCCATCCCTCCAACCGTACATGAGACTCATTCGCTTTGATAAGCCTATTGGTGAGTTGTTGGGAGACGTTATCAGAGAAAAGGTGGTTATAACTATGTAAGTAATTTGTATCTTTCAGATAAATGTGAAGTAAATCCGGGAAAAGAAAGATTAACACCCCTTCCCCATGGTTGTTATTTTATTGTGTTTTTTAGCTGAAATTTTATACTGATGTGAAGGTTGTTTTTAAAAAAATTATATTATATATATATATATTTTTTTAAAGAATTATACTATATAGATAGATAGACAGACAGACAGGAATATTCATTGTCTCCACATGGAGGCACAAAAATATACATGCACAGCACGTACACATGCACGCATTCTCTTTCCCTTTCTGTCTCTTTGTTTCCCTTCTTACATGCATATTCCAAACCATCATATTTTCCAGGTACAATGCTGCTATTCTGGCCTTGTACGTGGAGCATTGCATTAGCTGCTGAGCCGGGTCATCTGCCAGACCCCTGGATCTTGGCGCTGTTTGGGGCTGGTGCCTTTTTCATGCGGGGTGCTGGCTGCATCATCAACGACATGTGGGACAGTGACTTTGATAAGAAGGTAGCCTTCACATTTTCATGTCAAAGCAAGATTGGAGTGGAGTGATGACCTAGAGGTAATGTGTCCGGCTAGGAAGCAAGAGATCTGAGTGCGCTGGTTTGAATCATGGCTCAGCCGCCAATATTTTCTCTCCCTCCACTAGACCTTGAGTAGTGGTCTGGACGCTTTTCTTTCGGATGAGACAACCAAGGTCCCGTGTGCAGCATGCATTTAGTGCACATAAAAGAACCCATGGCAACAAAAGGGTTGTTCCTGGCAAAATTCTGTAGAAAAATCCACTTCGATAGGAAAAACAAATAAAACTGCACACAGGAAAAAATACAAAAAAAATGGGTGGCGCTCTCAGTGTAACAACATGCTCTCCCTGGTAAGCAGCCCGAATTTCACACAGAGAAATCTGTTGTGACAAAAAAGAAAAATATACAATACAAAATAACTGAGATTATAATGTAACCTCATTGTTCCATGTCAAAAGAATTTGATAAGAAAGTAGCCTTGAAATATATGTTTTTCATGTATAAGACAATAAAAGAACTTTGATAAGAGGGCAGCTTTCACATCCATGTTAAAAACAAATTGAGACATTTGATAAGAAGGCAGCCTCATCATTTTCATGTTAAAACATATGAGTTTCAGTTCGCAGTTCTCCTGACAGCAAGTTAATTCAGTGATGATCTTAAAGAGGAATTCCTTCCTTCCTTGTGGAGGCCCAAAAGGCATGATGTTTGTATTAAATTGTTCTATAAAGTAAAAAGAATGATTGGTATTTGCAGCTCTGCCCTAATTCCAGTCATGCTAAATTCCATGAAAATTGTTTTGGTCTGTAATGAATTAATACATAACATGAACAGTATGTATCAGTGCGTGTGGAGTGCAGGTGCGTGCATGTTTGTGGTGTGTGTGTGTGTGTGTGTGTGTGTGTGAGGTCATGCATGATGTATGTGGTTTGTCCTTGACAGTCTACGGCTATATCTCTGTATGTAACAGAAAGAGTGGGCATGAAAGGGGATTGTTCATCAGAGTGTGCAGCACACTTGAACCCCATGGCACAATGAGAATGATGATGTTGACAAACCTGTTAGTCTCCAACCACTACTGTTGAAGTGGCTCAGCACACAGCTGTCAACTTACATTCACACAGAAGCTTAGCACTTCTAAGTCTTCCAACAGTTATGGCTGCGTGCGGAGTTGTGATTATAATTTATACATGACTGGTGGATTTGATGTTGTTGACGTGATGGTTGCTGTATGTGCAGGTGGAGCGTACAAAGCAGCGCCCCCTAGCCAGTGGAGAGCTGACTCATTTTCAGGCTTTGGTGTTTCTTGCTTCGCAGTTGTCCATCTCTCTGGGGATTTTGCTGCAGCTCAATACTTACAGGTACTGTGCAGTACAGAGAGTGCAGTGAAAACACTGTTGATCTTGTACCAACTGCATTGTTTCGTCAGTTGGAAGATGTTACTGTCAGAAATACAGAATGCATGGGTTTTTTTTATATCTCCTAAGAGAAATTACTTTGTGATGTAAAAATATAAACATTGTACTAGAATCACGGTCATTCAGTGTATTATATAAAAGATATAAAATGCTGTAATATCAGCTTAAACTCCCAAAAGGCAAAATACAATAATGACAGGTGCACACATACAGTGATACAAGTAGACATACAAAATACTTAACTATTAACTTGGAGTAAATCACACATACAACAATCACAGCTATATACATATAATGATCACAGTTCAAGGTATAAGATATACTGTATTATATTTAAACATAGACATAATAAAATGTGCAATTCATTATTGTGTTTAAAATGAAATGTCATACCACGCACACTTAATCTTTGGCATACTTTCCATGAAATCACATAAATAATCAGTCACTATTGTTTAACCATTGAATTGATCTTGGCATAAAGCTACATTCAATTCTGTTTTGAGTTTTGGGACTTTGAGGCATTTGCCTGAAGGTAGAAATTGATAATAATTTGCCAGAATATGGCTGCTGTTGCTTGAAATGTGTGGCTTTTTGTCATACTCAGACTCTGCCCACTCTCACACCCACGGCCTTGCTGCACACATTCACAGTCTTATTCAGCTTGTTCTTATTCTTCTCAGCAAGACCCCCATACCACCATGTAAAGTTAAAACAGATTCAATAAAGCATGAATAGAATCCCATAAGTACTTAAGAGTTAATTTCTGAGTTTCAACAGACAACAGATGCGAGGCTGGCATTTTTGATCTGCAAGATTTGTACTGGAAGCCTATATGTTGACTCTTCCAGCTGTATCTTCACATCTCCTCCATAATGATAATACAAAAATAGTGATGATGATAACAGGAGTGAAATACTGTATTTCTGGTCAGGAAATTTGAACAGCACTTCCAAAGACAAATCCATGAAGTAGATGACTGTTGACAGCGTGGTCCCAGTCTTCCCATTTTAGCCCTTAGCACACTCAACTTCGGATTGGAACAGGCCAATGGCCGGAAAACTTATCTCTGATGGGGCTGGAACCTGTGTCCTCCCAGTCATCAGTCCACAATGCTAACCACTTCACCATGACGGCTGGTAGTTTATTTTATTTTGTATGTGTTTGTGCGTTGTGCAAGTCTCATTCTGTAAAATCTAACCAGTGTACGTGTGGTTGTTTTGATGACAGCATTCTGCTGGGTGCTGCTTCTATGGTGCTGGTGGTGCTGTATCCTTTAGCTAAGCGCTTTACATACTGGCCTCAGATCATGTTGGGTGAGTAAACAGTTTCTTCCGGATACGCTGGTCTGTTAATCAAGATACATGTGCAGCAAGTATTTTGCGACCATACTGTTAGGTGTCCTACATACTGTTCTGTGTCAAACTGATGCAAACTAGGCCAATGAGCAGTGGAAAGACGCCCGGCCATGTCCAGTCCGCTCTAGCCAATCAAATGAAGGTTTACTTTGTGTGTGCTTGCACACATGTATGTTTACATGAAGAATTATAAATTCTTTTATTAAGTTTTGACACACATTTTTTTCTTATTCTGATTGTGCAGCAGACAGTTTGACAGGTTTTTAAAAAAGATGAAAATGAGACTTGACAGAATTAAAAGCAGGCTGCTTAATTCACAAGTCAATCTTACCATTCTGTTTACTGTGGACAAAAAGGTAACTGTGTAAACCAGTGCTTTTTCCTGTACTTTGCTGGCCTCATTATGAGCAGTCATCTCATCGTGTCAGTTTGTACACTCCTGGTTGTTGAAAGTAGAATCAATCTGTCAGTCTATAAATCCTCTTCATACCCTCTGGCATGTAAGGCCGCCACCAGAGATCTCCACTGCTGTCTGTCTTGTGCTGTCTCAGCTGGCTTCTCCCCAGATATATCCATTCTCTTTTATTTGTACTTTGAAAATTGAAGTCAGCAGTAATCATATGTACTCAGTGGTTCACAGATTTTGTTGTTTCTTAAATCTGTTCATTTGTGTAGTCTGTCAGACTGACAGTGACATAGACATGTAAAGCTGTTGTAAAACAGCCACAACTGCTTTTGCGAGAGAATGCTTTTTCTTATTTTTGAAATGAAAATAAAATGAAAGGACTCATATTTGTAAATGACCAAAAGTATATATTCATCAGCAGCATTTATAGCATACATGTTGTATTTTGTGTCTGTATCATTATATTTTTAAGCTTTTTCATTATGATTAAACTTCGGACAGAAATGGATGCAGAAAGTATTTTGAATGGCTATTTATTTTATGACCAGACCATTCTGCATCACTGATGTAGAAAAAAAAAGAAAAAAGAAAAAGAAAAAAAAAAGGACTTTAAAAACAGCCGAAAATGGCATGGCTTTTTTTTTTTTTTTTTTTTAATATGTGCCACAAGATTAGTTCTCATTTATTATTTCAAGTTGACTTAGTGGTTTTGCTTTATTTTAAAGTATAGGCAGATTTCTTTTGAAGATTTTCTGTTTGATATGATTATTTTGGGTTTGAAAATTATGGCTTATGGTTAACATTTCTTTTTGACAATAATTAGCTCTAAAATTCAAAATGTTTTATTCATGCCACCTGTGTTCAACCACACACAATTACTTACATATTCAACATCATATTATTATTTTTAGCTTATATGAAAGTATCTCACAGTCTACTTTTCTCTTTTCCCTGTTCATTTGTGATCTTACGCATTCCAGTGTCATGAAAAAAGGAAGTGATACAGATACTTTTGATGTGGCAGTGAACAAAACCAGGATCAGAAATGGTCATTGAGCATGGTGGTAGAGAGGATTGTGTAGATGACACAGAAATTCCAAAGCAAAGATGGACTTTCTGCTTCTGGTCCTAGAATACAGATTATCTCAAATATGAAACTTCTTATCAATATGGATCCCCCCCCCCCAACCCACCTGAACATTAACTCTCTCCATACGAACGGCGGAAGAGAAGACGTTAACAGCGTTTCACCCCAATTATCATCATCAAAATATTGCAAGCGGAAGGCTCTTATACTGAAGAGGTGAATGTTGACAAAGAATACCACAATTCTGACGACAGAAGCTAAAGGTTGGGTCATTGAGACACCCACTGGACATCCGAGGGGTCTGAGTAGAGGAGAAGAGAGGACTGGCCGTACTGAGTGAGTTAAACATGGGTACTATGATGAAGATTAATATGTGTGTGAGGACTGAATAGATTTTTTTCTTAGGGGATTGGTGGGATGGGGGGGTTGTAGTTGTCATTGTTGTTGTTTTTAATGTCTTGTACAGTTTCGAAGTGCCAGTGACACACTGTCCAGCACTGTGCCACCTCTGCATATTACTTTTTAGCTATAGCCCCTACCATTGTTTCACCCTTTCTCCTTGCCACAGCTAGTCTCAGACTTGCTGTTGTGGTCAGTGTGTCAACTTCAGCATTGGGAAAGTAAAAGTGATTTGTTAAGCTTCCATTAATCATTAATTCTTTTTTTCAACATTGGGAGTACATAGCCCACTTGTGAATTGAGGAAGAACAATGAAGATCTTACATTTTCATGACATATTCATTGGGAGTACGGAAGTCAGTTGAGTAAGGAAAAACAGGAAGATTATTATGTACTTATGACTGATTTTTTTAGCATGGAATTTTACAGAGGGTGATAAAATCCTGGATGATGGTAACTGTCAAAATCAAAGCAAACAAGGATGTGACCCAAAGTGCATCTCTCTCAGTCAATACAGTTGTGATGAGCAGATGCACATGATTTAGCTGCATTGTGTCAGTGACAGACTAACCATAATGGAATTCTATTCCACATTCTTTATCTTATATTCTTGCTGAAGGGTGATCACATTTTAAAAACGTTTGTATAAAGACTGTACTTATAAGCATGGCCAAGCAGGTATTTAGGTCTTGCTTTGTTGAGAACCTAGCTGAATGAAATTTGTGCACAGCTGATTGTGGCATTTACAGATCATGTGTGTGTGTGTGTGTGTGTGTGTGTGTGTGTGGAAAAATTTGACCAAAGCAAAGCCACACAACCCTAAGAAGAACTGTATCACTTAGTTGTCTTCAAAAGTGATGCAGAATAACCACATGCTACTGTTTCTCCAAAATGACTACAAAATGCTTTCTTGTTTACAAAATTTCTGAATTTTTTGTTATTTCAGTCTGTTCATAGTTTTTTTTCTTTTCTTCTTGGTATGTTGGCTCAGCCATTATTTGCTGCCTGAAAACGTTTAATTATGATCTTCATATGCCAATACAGACATGTCTGAAGCAATCATTAGGAAAGTTGAGGAAACATTTGAAAAGGAAAGGGAGTCACTATGTATGTCTTTCGGTCTGGTGAGCTACGTTTGATAGAACACAGGAATTTTGACTGTTTGTATTTGTATAATATCATAATGATTTAATTTTAAGAGATAGAAGAAGGAGATTACATAAGGAACTGCAAGAGATAGGAGGGGGAAAATACACATGAACTGTTTGATACTATAGATCTTTACTTGTGTCTGTATACCGTTATGTTTCTGTTTCGTGATGTTTTTGTTTTGTTTTTGCATGAATAGGTCATTTTATGATGGTGTTCTGGTGTGTTAATGGCATTCCCTGGCCTGTGCCGTAGTGTGTGATGATGTGTGGTGCAGTGAACAGGTCAGCACCATCACAGTGCAGGTCAGCACATTTCATTGGATAGAAAGGGTCACAGAAACCTGTTGTTAGTCAATTACTTCAGTGTTCTTGACTGGGAAAATGACTCGTCATTGGACAAAACCATCCACAGAAACTTCCAAAATTTTTAGTTTCTAGGAAGTGTCAAAGTGTATGGATTCATGTTATTCTATGCCCAAGCAGGAGAACTAAAAAACAGCACATTGGTCTGGCCTTGGATGCCTGCTGAACATGTGTTAGTATTCATAACTGTATGGTGGTATTCACACACTGTGTGTGTGTGTGTGTGTGTGTGTTGTGTGTGTGTGTGTGTGTGTGTGTGTGTGTGTGTGTGTGTGTGTATTTTTTTAATGCAGCAGATGTGATGTGATGTAGTGTATGTGGATCAGTCCACATGCTTTGACACTTTATTGAAATTGAAAACTCAAAAAAAAAGAAGGAAAAAAAAAGTTTTTCCAGAAATATTACTGCAGCATAAAGTTTGAAGATTTTGCTCCAAGTGATCACTGTTTCGGTTGTTCTGTCTAGTTTCCAGAATGGTCCACATGTTGCCAAGTAAGATCACCAAACATGATGTATTTCTTGGACTGATCAGATTTTTTCACAGGTGTTTTACTGAAAAAGCAATCTCCAAGGAGTCTGATCAACATAGATATTGTATAAAGCACTAAGTTTACTGTTTAGCATCCAGACTTCCTCTCTTCATGCAGGAAGTGTATACTAGTACTTTACATTGTCTGAGGGCATTAGAGGTATAATATTTCAGCTTTCACAGTTTTTCAGAACATAATACATTCACATATAAATTTTTTTCTTTGAGTTTGAGTTTATTATTTCCTAAAACAACCTTCCGAATTTTGACCTGGGAATCATAGTGACCTCCAGTTTTTAAGAATTAAAAGTAATTTGATACTCATACATCATTATAACCAACATTACTGCCAACTTTTTGTATTTAATCAGTTGTAGGCAAATTTCAGTCTTAGTCCCCCTCCCCCTCTCTTCACCACAAGAACACTGTTCATCACGAAGGTGAAATACAGTAAATGGTCCATTGGTGTTTGTATGTCCTGATCTTTTTTTCTTTTTTTTTTTTTTTTGCAAGGCAACAGGAAAATGGGGAGGTGCATGAACTGAGAGAATCATTGTAATGAACATGGGAGGTATACTTGGTGCATATTATATTATCATATTGCTAAGCATAGAATTAAAGAATCATTGCAAGGAACACAAGGGTGTGCTTGTACATCTTCAGAGCATTCATGTTAAACAGAACCATATGAAAGAGCTGGGCAGAACAAAGAAATGTTGATACCCACTCTTCTGCCATTTTTAGACAGCAAAGTGATGGTGTTGAGCTGGTCCTACTTGTGCACAGGTGTGGAGGATACCATCATATTCATTGTGCAGTAGGGGTGAGGTGTGGCACTTTTCTTGCAGGCGTGACTCTGAACTGGGGGGTACTGCTGGCCTGGTCAGGGCTGAAGGGGAGCCTGGACTGCACTGTGGCTCCCCTCTACTTGGCCTGTGTGCTCTACACTATGTTCTATGACACTATCTATTCTCACCAGGTACTGCCCGCACACACCCCTCCCCCTGTCCTGCCTGCCTTCCATTATCCTATTCTCTCTCTCTCTCTCTTAGCTCTGATTTCACTTGGCAGGTGCTCTTGTTTTTTTCTTTTTTGCAAAACAGAGCTTCATTTTTTCCCTGCTCCCCTTCTGTGAAGTGTTAATACACGAGAAGAGTTGAGATTGATGTGGTGTTTTTTTTAAAAATACACACAGGCATTTTGAAGAGGGTCTTGAAACTGATTAAACCTAAACACCAGGGGTCTTGATACATTGCCTCTTCCTCTCCTTTCAAGTAACCACAAGTCTTTTAAAAAAAAAAAATCTTCTTTTTGGTGGTCTGCTAGGTTTGCTGAAGGCCTGTGAAGGAACTAGCCTTGGAACATACCTCCAAACACACCCAGTTCAATAACAGACACAAATGGCATCTGAGTCAGACCTTGAATAATGATCTGGGTCTTGTCTTCTTGATGAGATAGTACATCATGCTTCTGTTTGGAACATGCATTTCAAAAGGAAATACGGAAATAAATTTGATGCTGGACTGTAACAACATGCTTTCCCTGGAGAAAGATGCACAAATTTCACAACACGAATCACACACATGTGACAATATGGCAACACTTGAGCTATGGCTGCTTCCTCTCCATTCTTAGCCTCAGTTCAAAGAGGCAGTTTGTTTGTTGTTATTTTTTTTCAGTGGTGAAAAGATGTTCACAGAGGTGGTGTTTCAAGTTCTTGAGAACTATAGCTCTCTGGTTTGCAGTTTGCTCATGTCTGCTTGACAAGCAAATTTGTCAGAAATGTTCATTTTTATTTCCCCATTCAGTGATTATTTGTTTATGAACTATAATTACATGAATTGATTTTTCAATGATGGCACTGAGAGTGCTGGTGAATATGTTTGAAAAGGAGATGTGTGTTTGTGCTAGGTATCCCTGCGCCCCCATCCCCCCCCCTCTTCTCCCTTTCCCCCTGAACCTCCCCCTTGCCCCCCACCTTTTCTTTCTTCTCTTCCCCTCTCCCCTCCCCATACTTCTTTTCATTTTCCTCAGTTTCTCTTTTAACCCTTTCTATCTGTTCTCTCCCTGCCTCTCTCTCTCTTTCAGCGCTTCCCATCCCACATCCCCTTATTCCTCTGTATTTTTCTCGGTTTGTCTGTTAACTGTTTCCGTGTCATCCCTTGCTCCCCACCCCCTCTCTCTTTGTTTTCAGGGCATTGGTGTTTTCTCCTAAACAGGATTTAATAGGTCTGTTTCTATACACATAGGTGGTTTTTCGATCAGTGGATTGTAACATTTGAATTGAAATACAGCAGTTTTTAGAACTGTGAAAATGGATGCGTGTTTGTTTGTGATCATTTTCTCATACCTTACCCCTCTCATCCCAGTTCTCCTCATCCCTCCTCTTACCCCCACATCACTCTCTTTCTTTTCTCCATTTTTCTTTTTGTATATCTAAACAGAAGAGAATACTGACTTGGTGTGCAGTTTACTAAACAGAACATGTCCAGTCTGTGTGTTTTTTGTTTTTTTTTTTTTTTGTGTGTGTGAATTGTTTGGAACCACTTTCATTGCACGTTGGAGGGTGGCTACTCGTAGAAATACCATGTTGGCATCCAAGGTAGTAATACAGCCAGGGGTGGTAGTGTGGATAAGTTCCCACTGCCTGTAAAATCATCCTAATAGCGTGTGTCTCCGATAACCTCTGACAACCAAACTGCAGCTCTTGGCCTTGCAAAGTTTAAGCTTTTGAGCCCGACGGAGCATTTTTACTGACAGGAGAAGGGGAGAAGATGGGTCACTGGTGTCTTAATTAGTTGATAAAACCAGTTGCTTAATTCATGAAGATCAGAAATATCAGCATGGGAAGGTAGATCATCTTGGGATTGGATAACATTGACTTGAAATATCCAGCCAGGGTAGAGGATGCTCTTCAGCCTTGGATGGCCAGTCGCCTACAAGAAAATAATTCAGACAGGAAAATCAGAGGGCTAAAGTCAGAGGTACTGGGCCAGTTTGCACCTTCTGACAAACCGTGATGCCATTTAACTTGTCACAAATGGTCATGCAGGCAGTATAGCCATTTGCAGTTTCATTGAAGACCAAGTTCAACGGCATCTGGCAGGACCTGGAGAAAACAGCTAACTGTGCACTGTCTGTGTGACAGCAAATGGAAAGAAGACTAGTAATGTTCAGATCACCACAAAAATAGGGGATGGGGTGGGTGAGAGCTATGTAAGGACTAACAGGGAGATTGTCCATAGGTAAGGGGAGGCAACAATACCCATGGTGTCTTATCTGTGAACAGAGATAAAGACGACTGCTGTAGGGCTTGATTCAGCTTGCATGCAAAACTGCCAATGTTTCTTGTTTTTTTTTGGTGAAAACTTTATTCTGTTTTTGCCTAATGCATCGTTTTGTGGTGGTGGTGGTGCCTGCCCCTGTTGTGTCTGCCCTCCTGCCCTTCCCAGCTTTTTTTTCTCCTTTTTTTTTTCTTGATTGATAATGATTTTCTAACTTATGTGGAATTTGTAATGTGCTTGTATTGTTCTCTATGGTTGGTTGTTACTCAGTGTTAGCTTGCTTTTTTGTCGGCCTGTGTTTTTTCTCCTCTTTTTATTATTATTAATTCTATTTTATGTATTTTATCCTTGGGTCTTTTAATTGTTAGTAGAAATTTTTGATTTTTGTGTCTAGTGTTGATGGTTGCAGTGCCTTCTTGTGTTCTGTTGTACATTTACGAGATAATCATAGGAGGTCAAGGTTTATTTTGTTTTCTATAATGGAAACCTTATTTGAGCATCTTTTCCTTACAGAAAGCTGTGATTTGTATTCAGCTGATGTCATCCTTTCTTCAGTTGGTGTTGCTGTGATTTCTTGTTAAATTATTTTGCTGGAATCCCTCCACAACTTTCATTGTTGTTTTAATGCACCCTCAGATAGTTGCCTTTTTGTATCAATCTTATTTGCATTCCTCCTGAACTGTCTTCAGGTTGTTAGCTTTTTTCTGTTCTTCTTTTTCCTTTAATATGAAACAGTTATGGGTGTTCTGTCAGGTGTTGAAGACATTTTCAGTATTGACATTGGCACCACTATTCACCTGTGCACTGTACTGTAGTATTCACACACACACACTTGCACTTACTAACAGTTTTTCGAGCAGTTGACAGCAGAAGGTGAACAACCATGTCAGGAATAGTGAACATCCTGTTATGACAATCAACCTTCAGGCATCTCTCTCTCTCTCTTAAAGGCCTTTATTCTTTAGTATTGCAGAAGCTTTTTGGGTGAGGACTGGATGAAAAACAGCAAAAAGTGGTGATATGTAATTCTTGAAAATGAAGAACTTTGTCTTATCTTCTCTCTCTGTGTCTCTGCATGTTCTGATCTCCATTTCTTGCTGAGCACACAGAGCCATAAGCTGTATACCCTCCAGTTCAGAGCTCTTGGCTCCATTGTTAGCACGGAACTTCATTGTTTGGTGTGTGAGTGTGGGATGCGTAACTGCTTGCTGTTTGTGATATGTTTGTTCCAGCATAAACACTGTTAGTTTAATTAAATATACTGATGTACACTAAATATGTTTGTGTCAATATGCACATGTTGGTTTAGATTTAACATACTAATATACAGCTAACTGATTCTTAGTTAACTTGGTAGATGACAAACTTTATGGTTATGATGATGAACAAGCCATAACGAGCAGACTTATTTGATATGTCATGACAGATATACAGTTCTATTATACATTAAATTAAACAGCAATGAAGGAATTATACATTCTGCTGAAAACTGCATTTTCAAATACAGTGTACATGACATTTGAAAAAAAAAAAAATCTGAATGTTTGGAATCTGCTTGAAAGGTGGTCATGAACAGATAAAATTTGATGTTAAAGAAAAGGATCAGGTCATAAACTGAACACTCTTATTAATAGTTGGGTTTTTTTTATTACAGAGAATTTAAGAATTAAATTTATGAATGTGATGAAGTTCTTTTGACATACAGGTTTAAAATACAAGCTTAGCTTTGCAAGACTAAATAGCGAAGTTGTGCTAGATTTCAATGTTTATCAAAGCCATAGGTTGGGAAAAGAAAAGAAATCTTTGGTGCTTTCATCCATGTTAGATTTTTTTCTTGACAACTGACACCGATTCAGTTGCAGTCACAGAGAAATGTTGATTTGCATCTCATTTCTGTTCTGGGTATTTTTAGATTTTTAGTTGGTGTAGAGTGAATATGAATTGTGTAATGATACTTAAGGTCCTTTGTGATGGAGTATAGGTCTCTGAATCAGTAATGTTACACTTAATGTTACACTGCTCTAGGTGAATGTGAAGGCAATTTTAGGGTTGTCAAACATACCAGAATAAGTACACGCAAATTACAGCCTTGACAACAAAAATTACCTAATTTAGTTGTACTGAATTATATATTAAAAAACCAACAACAAACAAACAAAGAAAAAGCTGGAAAAAAACCCAAAAAAACAAAAAAAAAACCCCAAACTATTGGGACTGGTGTGGTTGGCCAAGTCAAAGCCTGAAAGGGGATTGAGGGTAACTGCAGGGGTAAAACTGCCAGATGTGATTGTTTCCAAGTGGTGGCTTTTAGTAATGGTGCACTGTATTCAGATTCTCATTGCTTATATATGGCTTATGTTTGTTAACGAGGGTATTTTCCTTTAATTTTGTTTTTATACATCATTTTTTATTGTACTGATTTACCAATTCAGGTAGCTTTCAGCTTGGACTGTATGTATGCAATGCAGACAGAAAAGAAAAGTGGATCAGTGTACCTTCCCCAACCATTTTGTGTGATTTATGTGTGTGTGTTTGTTTTGCTTCTTTTTTTTTTTTTTTTTTTTCAGTATTGTCAAATCTTTAATTCCTGTTACACACAATTTTTAGTTTTTTTACAAGAGCAAACTTGTAATCTCCAGTTGTGAATTCACTTGAAATGCCGTCACATTCAGTAGAACTCTGGTTAAGAATCAAAACAATACATTTAGGTGGTAGCAGTGTGCAATAAAGCCACATTATAAATCTTTTTTTTTTCTTTAACAAAGAGTCTGCTCAATTTAGAAAGTTTAAGACATGATGTGGCTGGGTAGTATTTTTGTTTTACTCAGAATGTTGAGTCGTCTCTGTTGGAAAAGCTGCCCTCTGGACAAATACCCAGTCATGACTGACAACTAGTTATTAGCTGTTGCCTGCTGTAGCAGTTAGGCTTATGATTATATCTGAGGAACAGGCATAAGTTCTTTTTGTTTTTTTAAATTGTGTTTTAAGATTTGTTGTAGTTCTAAGTGGAGTAGTAACACTGTTGTGTTTTTCAGTTTTGTTGTGGATCTAATTGGAGTTACACAGTTTTGCCCAGATAATGTGTAGATCAGCAGTTTTAGTTTGCATGCATTTCTTTTTTTCTTTGTATCCATTCTTCTTGCTGTTATTGTCATCTTGTTAATTTTTTTTACAGTTAAAAAAATAGGATACTGATGTAATTCCCATCCATTCATAATTATTATAACTGTGCCTTGTACTTCATAAAGAAGCTAAAGCGTTTCAGCCGTTCAGTATAGTTAAAAGAATACATCTGAATGCATGCACACATACATAAGTTGTTTTTTTTAAAGAAAGAAACATAAATGCCCTTGCATGCTGAAACTTGTATCTCAAGTATAATGTGGGTGTGCACTTGCCACATACTGATGTACAAAACATGGCAGGGCTTGAGCTTTAGAGGTAAACACTCTTTCATGTTCATATGTACATATTTTGGGCATGCTTTGCTGTGATCACAGCAATATGTATCCAATGAAAGCTGTGCCGTCCTTATATATCTCTTTATGTTGATCACCATGGAATGGTTCAGCTGTGTTTATCCCTGGGAAACAGGCGCAATGGAAGGGACAGGGCAGTGAGGAGGTCTGTGAGGGACATTGCAGTAGAGTGCAAGTCAGATTTAAAAGTAGATAACAGATAACTTGCACACATATATTGTAAATACCTGTGATTATGAACAGTATATTCTGGTTTACCACATTTTCATTCAACAATAATGTACAGGATGCACTTTAAAAAAAAAAAAAAGGCTGCAGTAGTAACAATGCTGTGCTTATTTAGTACAAAATTATTAAGAAAATACAAAAAAAGCATAAAGCTTACGTCTCTTTGTATTCTTAATCAGTATACATAGTATTATTGCAAACATTTTTTTTCTTTTCAAATCTGTTGCAGCAAAGTCTAAAAGCCTTAGCTAATCTTAGATGAAACTTATCTTTTACCTTTGGGATGCCGTAACCTTATGTCAAATAGATGCAATTCTTGACATTTTCTTTCTTTTCTTTTTTAAATTCAGCAAACTGCCTCCACAAGATTGATGTATAAAAGAAACTTTTGGAAAGACATGTCACCAACAGTCCAGACAGTTATACTATGGTCAGAGGCTGTATCATTACTTACTAATTAGTTCCTTTTTCCCAGCTAATCAGTTTCCATTTTCTCTTCAGTTTCCTTGGCTGGCCACATCACCACTTAGTGTGTGAATGCATGCTGTTTGTTTCTTGTTGCTGTGCCTTCCTGCCTCACATCCAAAGTCTGTTTCAGGCTTTACAGCAGCTCTCCTAGTTAAAGTTTGGAATTAAAGACAGTCCAGCGTGTCCGTTATAATGAAAAACACAGGACATGAATTGTGTTGGCGTGGTTGATGGGGACAAACTACCTTTCCCCCTCCTCCGCTCCAGTGACTTTTCCATGCATGTTGAAAAGTATTTTTCCTGTCAGCTACTGTGTTGCCACACTGACTGATAAAATGATGAGTGAGTTAGAAGTAGATTGTGCTCCAAGTGACCATGCGGTCTGTGCTGTGTGCAGTCCAGTGCGAACATCCATCTCTCACGGGCTCAGTTGTGCGAGACTCAAGACCTGTAGCCTTTCAGTTATGTCTGCTGCATAGTCTCTGTTGTAGCAGTTCACAGCACAGACCTGGCTACTTTCGGCACATATAAAGTGGTCTTTTTATTTTTGTTTTGTTTTTTAGCCTTATTTTCCTGAAAGATTCACTTTTTCTGCTTTCTATCGAAACATTATTCAACTGAAGATGTGTTTGTTTACAGAGTATATTCAGTGGAAAGCACTGAGACTACTTCTGTTAAACAGACTGCTTTTGTTAAAATGAGCATTTTTCTGCGCATGTTGGTAAGGTTATAGAACTTGTTTTGTTGAAAAATGGAGAAAATATAAAAAAAAAGATGGGAGTGACTGATCTTTGTAATACTGAAGTTTACTGCCAGGGCCCAAGTGACAATGTGCATGTCTTATCACCAAAACAAAGAAAAATAAGGGAAAATAACATTTTAAATTTACCCAAATCCACAAAATACAGAAATCCACATGACATTGGAAATATTCCCACCCATGAAAGCGGACAGAGTGATTAATTCAGGACCATGCCTTCTAGTTCAGGTCCTCAGAGCAGGCTGTGTCCTGTGTAATTGAGAGTCCAGCCCTGACTGTTAGTTGACTGAACTGTTGCGTCCCCTAGGGTTTACCTTCAACTATGGGGCCTTGCTGGGGTGGTCGGCGGTGCAGGGTTTCTGTGCGTGGAGCGTGTGTTTGCCCCTCTATGTCTCCGGCGTCATGTGGACTCTTATATATGACACCATCTATGCCCACCAAGTGAGTTCCTTCCCTTGCCTCAAGATGTGTGAGTGGTTTGTATTGTCAACATGTTTCGTTCTTGTAACAAAAGTTGTTAAGCACACCAAGTGAGTTTTTCTTCATCTTCTTTCTTCTGCATTCTTTGTAATGGGTCTATGAGTTAGCTTTTACATTACAACTGTTTTTACCCCGCCATTTAGGAACCCATACTTTTAATTTCACGGATGTTCATACTGGGAGTGATTTGTTTCTGTGACTCACCAAATGGAACACAAGATATTTCTTGTGCATTTTTTTTTTTTTTATCTTGTTCATGTGTATGCACATGAAGTGGGTCAAGAGACTAGCAGGTCTGCACATATGTTGACCTGGGGGACTGGAAAAAAAATCTTCAGCGCTAATCCACCAGGTGTCACATCAGTTTTGAAACCTAGGACCCTCAGATTGAAAATGGAATGCAGTAAAACCACTCAGCTGTCACATCTATCCATGTGGTATCACATGGGATTAAACAAGTGATGCACTCCATCATTTTTTTTTTTTTTTAAATAGTAAATATTTCTGAAACAGCATTTTAGTGAGAGAACATGCACACTGAATTTAGCTTTTTATCTGGTAAAAATGCTGTAAACTTTTCCCCAGTTTTTCATCATTGAAACATTCCTTTTCCCCCCTAAGCCTTATACTATATTATACCCCATGTTCTGTTAATGTATGTGGATTTCTTGTGCTCAGACATTTCCTTTCTATCATGGCAGTAGATACTGAGCACTGATATTGTTGGGCAGGGATGTAATTCACTTATCTTTGTTCCAGAGGGCATTGAAAACCACTAGTTTAAAGTGAATGTTTCAGTCAGTGAAGAAGAACAAGCTCCTACATTTGTCTCATGCATGATCAGGCACACACACATACTAACATCAAGAAAACATGCGCATTTTCCGATCATCTCAAAACATGCTAACTCTGTCCCCCACCTCATGCCCCGTCTTCAAAGAAGTCCTCATCATGATATGTGTTGACCCCAATTGTCTTCCCTGTGTACTTCTCCCCCAAGGACAAGTATGACGACATGCTGATCGGAGTGAAGTCGACAGCTCTGAAGCTGGGAGACAGCACCAAGCCCTGGCTGGCTGGCTTCTCCTCGCTGATGATCGGCGGTCTGAGCCTGACGGGGGTGATGTGTGACCAGACCTGGCCCTACTTCGTGGGGGTGGCCGGTGTGGCCGCTCACCTGGCCCGCCAGGTGAGGCCTGCTTTCAGGAGATGAAACCCCTGAAAACAGAGCATGGCTGCCTCCATTGTGGGGTGAAAATGGTCATGCTCACATGTATGTGCAAGTGAACGTGGGAGTTGAAGCCCTCAACTGCATGATTAGACTGCAGGGTTAGAAAGGAGACAGATATGCACTTTGATTGATAAATTATCATGATAAATTATTATAATAAATACCTGATATATTAACAGATAAATTATCATGTAAAGCATATTCTGCTTTATACAGATTATTTTCAAAAACAGATTTTCCATCAAAGTGGCTAACTTCATCAAGAATATTTTGATTAGCAGCGGTTTTGACTGTGTTTGGTTTTACATACATTCCATAGTTAGGATTTCTGTTGTTGAAATATCATGCAAGTCTAAAAGATATGCACATTAAGTCAGGGAGAAAAACACACGAAGACAGTACTAAATATCTGTTCTATAGGAGCATCAAACCCAGCTTTTGTCAAGAAAAATATATCTCACAACTTGATACTTACATATATCCTTTGATAAATTTCATTACAGTAACCATAAACTGCAGATCGAAATAGGAAGAAAAGGTGAAAACAGAGAAAACAGAATTTGCAAGGAATGTAATATGGATACTGTTGGGGATGAGTTTCATTTTGTTTTAGAATGTCCCAAAAATTCTGTAATTCAAAACAAATTGATATGTGTTAAGCACATATGTCAATGTTCGGTTTATGCCATTTATTCAGTGCAGGGAAGCAAACACAACTTAATCTAAGTAAATTCAATAAACTTGGAAAGGGTGTGTAACTTTTGTTACATCTAAAACATACTTGTCAGTATGTTAAGTTTGATTTGTTTTGTTGCAAATCATTATCATTAGCACGCGAGTGTGTGCATGCATGGGTGTGCGTTTTTGCATGTTTCAGAGACATCATTGGACTGAAGTTGTGATTCAATGAGTATGTATTGTTATTGTATCCTCCACACCCCAAAAGGGGCAAAAGGATTAAATTTCTTTGAATCTTTGAAAGTATTTCACTATCATTTTTGTGATATATTATACTTTGGTGATGACTGGGCCTCAGATTTACATGTAGATGGTGTTGCATTGTCAGTATGATAGATGGGATTGAACTTTTTAAGTTGCTGGACTGTGGATAAGATTGTGGGTCTTTGTTTGCGTTTTTCTTTCAGACATATGGTTTTGTTCAGTTTTCATGGTTTCCATTTTTCTCTTTAAAAAAAAAAAAAAAAAAAAAAAAAAAAAATCTTAATTCAGTTAAGCTTTTATTTGCCACTGAACTTGTTGCAGCTGTATACGGTGGACCTGAACAACGCTGAAGAGTGTGCGGCCAAGTTTCGCTCCAACTCCAACCTGGGTTTCTTTCTGTTTATGTGCATCGTGGCTGGCACCCTGCTGCGCACAGAACCAGACAGCAAGGCTGTCAAAGATGACAAAGAGGTGGTGCAGAGATGAGGCTAGCCTTGTGCTGGCAATACCTTTTGTGTGGTGGCAATAAAAAGAAATACTGGTCCTGCAGGTTTATGGACAAATTGATTGTTGTTCTGTCAGTGATAACTCCAGATTAAGAAAATGGAGATATTTGTGTGTGTGTGTGTGTGTGTCAAGTGTAAGAATTGAATGGATGCTGTTTTGTCACTCATAATGGTGATGGGTTCCCAGAAATGAATTATGGTGTACGTCTTGCATAATGGAAGAGTGTAAAAGTGTTAAATGTAGAACTGAAAGAGAGATTGTATGATAATAAATAAATGTTTTAAAAAATCCATTTAACATTTTGTTCATCTGTGCTTTTTTTCTTTCTTTATGCCTGGAATAAATATATTGGAAGAATGGTGAGTTGTGAGGTATTTTAACTCTTTCACCGCCAAGTTCCTTGTTAAAAACACTCTCCAGTGCCAAAGCACACTATTTGGTTCATGTAAGGACAACACATTGGACCTGTTCACTTCAAACTCTGTCAATAGGGGAGGGGGGGATCAGGCAATTTCTAATTGCTCAAGAAAGTTGACTGCAGCTGCCAAGTTTTACAAAATGAAAAACAATCCTTTTTAACCCTTTCGCTGTCAGGAAAATAAGATTGAAGTGAAATCTATTTGCCAGGATTTTCATCACAAAAAACGGGTATAAATTTTCAAAAAATTCTGTGCTCTTTGTTTTTGGAGAAAGACCCATAAAAGTATATATTTTCTGAAAGGTAAATGAATAAAGAATACAAAACACATGATGTTTTCCCATTTTATGTATTTTTAGTGACATGCTGTTGTTTTGAAATCAGTGTTTTGTTTTTTGTCACATCTTCAACTTGTTCATTACAAACATTAGTCAGGTAATTTGCACTAAAAATTTTCTGGACAAATGGATATCTGCACACACAAAATCATACGAGAAAAACCACAGTTAAAAAAAAAAAAAAAATTGAAAAAGAGAGAGATACACAATGCATTGAGACTTCTCCAAGTGATAATATTGATGTGAAGCCCCCTCAGTCTCCACCCCCCCCCCCCCCCCTTCTCTTCACCCCTCTCACACGGTCACTTTAGTTCTCATCATACTGTGTTGGCTAAGTGCCAAGAAAATCGCTCACGCTGTGTCCTGCTAATAATTTGGTTACTGTCTGTTGTCTGCTACAACTGTGCAGCCGGCATCACTCACTAATAGTTGTATCTTGGCCACTCTTGATTGCTCCCTTTATTTTCTATCAAATCGTCCTTTTAATGCTCATCACTGTCTTCTCCTTGGAATTTACGCTTCAATTCTTACTGAGCATCAGCTAAAGAAAGCAATTTTGGTTGATTTATTTCGCCACGATCGCATGTCTTGACCACAGCGTCAGTCCGACATTTTGTTGAGCGAGCGAGGAGAGGAGCCAGGCAAACACTGCGGCCAGTAACCCAACCAAAACGTTCAAATAAAGGACTGCCTCGTGATGTTGATGGTGTTTCTAGCTATCAATAGAATCTAGAAAGATTTCCCAAGCTAAAGCTACCAGCATTTTAGAAAACGAACTGAATGCAAAGCAGGGAAAGTCAGAATATTTCGATGATGAGTTATCTCGTCATTGTGGCAACAAAGCGTACATGCTTGCCATGAACTGTCAAGTGAACTGAAGTTGCCTATGGCTGTGAAATTTGAGAGTTGATGCACATATCATCATTCAAGCATGCACATCAGTGTATCTCCTGCCCCCCCCCACCCCCCCATCTCCAAATCAAACAATGAACAAAGCAGTTGCACAGGTCTCCAAACAGAGACAACGTAGCCTTGATTTATTGCCATTGAAGCAACTATCTGGAACAAGCATGACGCCTAACATCAGAAACTCTAAACAACAAACCCACTGTGTCTTCACATAACCCATCTCCGTCAACACCACTACATACAAGGAATCAGGAACTTGGGATGATAAATGTCACCCCAGCGTATCTATCATCTCATTGGTCCATTTTCACAACATACCAGTGATTTCAAATCAGACTGTGCCCCACATCCCCCCAAAAAACACCCCTCAACCCTCTACATTTAGACCATGCCAAGACGTGTCAACAACAATCTATCCCTGGGACTGTACAGAAAAAAATATATTCTTACACATGTGAGCCAAGGAAGAGGACTTGTGTCACACAAGTTGTCAAAAAATGATTAAGAGAGTTTAAGCACAACATGTATTAAACTGTTATCAAATTACATGCGCAGGAAGACAAATGTACTATAAAATAAACTAACAATTGTGTGCTCACCTTTGGGGAGCAAAGTGATACAACTAAATAAAACTGATCAGTGAGACACCCAACTTCGACACCCCAAACTGAAAAAAAAGGTTTTGGGTGGGGTTATGTGTGTGTGTGCGCGCACACTTTTTATGGATCGTACAAATCTGGGTGGGGTTACGTGTGTGTGTGTGTGACCATTACTTCCCCTTGTTCCGAGATTCCTACCATACGCATACTCCCTTCATACCTGGATTTAGAGAAGAGAAAGAAAGTATGAAGCAGGGTGCTTATTTCGGAGGCTTACAGCAACGCGGCTCATTACAGTACACTAAGACTGTTGTATACTGTTGTGTACAAAACTGATGTGAGAAGTTGTCTCTGACCCTACTGACACAAAAGGGTGACATCTCTGGTGACACTCGGGTGTAAAACAGGTGACTTTGGGGTCAAACACAATGTAGACAGGTACGCACTACATGCAGGACAGTGTTTTGCTTGCAGAGTATGCACATAATGCAGGTACTCACCAAGTAGTGCCTCATATGTATCTCAGTGCCACACTGTTAGTCATGTCCATGAAAACTGTCATCATTGTCACTGCTATTCTTATCACATGAATGATTTGAACTTTGTCTCAAAGAGAATATATGCCTTTCACTACACTAGCAGTCACTGAGCCAGAATCACATCATTATCTGCTCAATTCTTGAACAAAAACTATTCAGAAACAATACTTTCTTTAAATATGCATGTCCGTGTCACAGTCATCACAAAATATGCAACACAAAGGTGACGTGTGATATACCTTGAAGCACTCATGCCAGTTACTGCACAAATATCACAATTTTCACACTTGTTACTTTTTGAACTTTTCATCCCCCACTATCTGTGCTTCTGTAGCAACAGCTAATTGCATTCACTCATCATTCAGCTGAAACAGTTTAAAATCATCATCTGATAGAGCATTGTAAAACTCGTTATCAGAAAACTGGTCAGAACCCGAACTTTCTACACATTCCATTTTTCAATGTACATGTGTCTGCACGGCACATCGGCAAGAATATAGCGGTGCCCACTCTCCCACGGCCCAGGCAGGGAGAGGGGGGTGTCTGGGATCAATTCCACGCAAACACTGCCCCGCTAGTGACCCGGTCAAGGATAGGTGACGTGCGCTGATGACGCAACTCGTGGGAAGTTCAAAGCGCTCACCGTGAGAACCGATTTTCCAGGCTGCAGGAAGGAAAGGGTGAATTCTCTGCTGCACAGTTTTCCGGCCTCCAGGAATAAAGGGTAAAATTCCAGAAAACTGGAAAACCATGCTGCAGGGATGAAAGTGTTAAGAGATTCACCAACTATCCACATCCACACACACACACTAACAGCCATTGACAAGAAAACAAACCTAGGGTACACTAGAAGGGGAACTGGAGCAATAATGTGCGGTTTAATACTGTCCAACAATGTGTACTGGGTCTGAACAATTACTCATGAAGATGCTGTCCTGACCTTTACATTGAATTTTATTGTGACCTTTAGAAGATAGTGTATGAACATGAAAGGAAGTAAAATAAAAACAAAACTGTGAAGTGGAAATAATCTTTAAAGGTTGCCTGACAACCCCCATCCCACTGATACTGAAAGTTAGAATAAGATGTCATTAGTCTCTACAGATACAGAAACAAATGCAATAACAGAGAAAGAAAAAGAACATAGAGGAAAATCTTAAGCACAAAGATCAGATCCAGATCAAAACAAAAAAGTTCCCTTTTCAAAGGACAGAAAAAGTCTTCCACTTGTCTGCTATCCTCAGTGCTGTTCATGTTGCCAGACTTACCAGTGAAGATGCCTGTTACTTCACTTTTTCTCAATGACAGGGTATTTCTTGCAATTCACTTTGAAGCAGGTCAATATTTGACATTTATATTTTCAAAAAAAGATATAACTAATGGTTGTAATCAAAATGTTATTGTAATATATTTGGAACAAAATACTGTTTCAAACTGATTTTTTTTTCAATGAAAGCAAAATGCTAACTGTGAATGCACACATAATTATGAACACACTGCCTGTCTTAAAAAAAAACACCCTCCAAAACTCAACCTTTTTACCCCCCTTTACACAATGTGATATATTTCACATATTCTGCAAGATTTAACAACTTGGGGTAAAGCTTCAACAACTGAAGTATAAACTCACACAGTTATACACACACAAACTCACTCTCATCACATCATGTTCAAAAGTGTTAAGTTTGTCCACACTCTATCTCTCTCTCTTGAAACAAAGTTCCCCCAAATCCATGCTGTCTGACTTCACAACCAGCCTGAACAACCAATGGTTGTTACTGTCATCCACCTCTGGTCTACAAATATGTATTGTTCCAGTGTTCAATCATGGACTCCACTGTGACCTGTTTTATGCATCAGTGTTTCAGAAGGAAAAACAAAATCAAGGCCTTTTACAGGGCTTTGACAGAAAATTACCAATGTAATATCAACATGTTTAATCTTGATACTGTCAGAATATGGTATGGTCTATGCTACTGTAAAAATGCATTTGCATTATTCATGGGAATTAATGCAAGCAGAAAGCAAACTGCAATTTCATCTGTGATTGTGATTTTGGAGGCATTCAACAAGTGTTGGAACTTTCTTTTCCTCCCCCCGGACCCCTAATCACTCTCTCCCTTGATCATTTTGGAGAATAAAGTTTAGATTTGCTGACCTGAAAGCAAGATCACAATATAATATGCGAAATGAGAAGTAAGATTACAGATGACTGCTTTTGAAAACTCCAGGACTTGCCCAGAAATTGTTTTCACCTGTGCTGCTTTTTCCTGCACTCTTTCAGCCCTGGAAAAGGACTTTCCACTTTCCTGGGATTTTTCAAAGTGTGGGAACCTAGATGTTTTCAAGCAACATCATCAAACCAGTCAAAAAATCTGTTCATTTGTACAGGGAACAAAAATATGATGGTGGCACATCAAGAGGCAATGCAAAAGCACAGAGTGCTTTTCTCGGGTTAAGACGATTGTGTGTAGGTTTATCTAGCTACACAGACAGCAACACTCATCTTCAGTGTTTCATTTCCTTTTCAAGCAAGCATAAAGACTGTTGAGCTAGAACTCTCCACTACTAAAGGCAATCCCACACAACACTGCATTACACAATACTGCATCACTTAACATGAAGAGTCTGATGCAGACCCCATACACTGAATATTAGTTTTCTTATTCTTCTTCTTCTTCTGCGTTCGTGGGCTGCAACTCCCACGTTCACTCGCATGTACACGAGTGGGCTTTTACGTGAATGACCGTTTTTACCCCGCCATGTAGGCAGCCATACTCCGCTTTCGGGGGTGTGCATGCTGGGTATGTTCTTGTTTCCATAACCCACCGAACGCTGACATGGATTACAGGATCTTTAACGTGCGTATTTGATCTTCTGCATGCATTTACACACGAAGGGGGTTCAGGCACTAGCAGGTCTGCACATATGTTGACCTGGGAGATCGTAAAAATCCCCACCCTTTACCCACCAGGCGCCGTCACCGTGATTCGAACCCGGGACCCTCAGATTGAAAGTCCAACGCTTTAACCACTCGGCTATTGCGCCCGTCTAGTTTTCTTATTCAAAGACAAGCTGACCCACGCAGGGCCATAGAATATCATCTCCACATGGAAAGAAAAAACACGGAGCACAAATATCAATAGATTGATACTAACATCGTTAAATGTGAAATGTATTTCTAAACCACTAATTTTTTTTTTATATATTCCCACAGGCCAGCACCTATTCACAAGGTGAAGGCAGCCCCTTCACAGTATTGTGATGCTAAAGAAGCAAATGGTTAATCATTTCACATGCTCGCATTTTGTCTTCTGCACCAGCCTGTAAACATAATTATATATGTATTACAGAAGACTATCATCAAATATACACTTTCACATTTCAGAGCCTCCGTTTATGGTCAATGACACATTATACTTCTTAAATTGGTTCCTCTCCAGATGAGAAACAGGGTTGAGAGCTTCCTGAACAACATTATTTTATAAACATGTAAATTTGATGATAAGTTCTTAACACACATCCCTCTCTGTCACACACACACACATACACCTTTCTCACATTCAAACACCTTCCTCACACACATACATACCTCCTTCCCATATACACACACCTCACTTGCACGCATACACGCCCTCATGCACACCCTCACACAAACGGCAAGACACAATATGTCTTCCACACAAACCGGACGCTCCACAACCATACCTGGAACAATGCAAATCACATGTCATCTGATATGCAAATGTCAGCAATCAAGATCTATTTGCCTTATATGGGGCTTGGTGTTCTGTGTATGCTGAATTAGAACAGGCACAACAAAACACCACTTAGTGACTCAGCAGCTGTGCAGGGACTCCTCCGGTGTGTGGCCATCATTAGTTCCCTCTGGACTGCCAGCACCGACCAACCTGACTGCGTTTGTGTATGGGAGACTCGGAATGAGCCAGGTGGGAGTAATGCCACTAAACAATGCAGATGATCAGGTAAAAAAAAAAAAAAAAAAAAAGATCTGGGAGTTTGATCAAAAATTAAGCAATGATCCGTTTACCATGAATTGGGGAAGACCACCGCATGCCATCTCCCTCGCATGCATAAATTTCATCTGACGAAATCATGACATGTTGAAAAAACATATAAACATAAAATTTGTTTCAAACTCAAAAAAGACCAGAAAGGAAATGAAATATGACGACTAGTGCGGGAGGATTTCAAGTAAGAGATCAACACTCAAGTGTACAGACACTGCAACTTCTTGCAACAACAAAGCCAACTGTAGCATGAGTCCACCACACAGACACAACTCGAGAGAGGATGAAAGAATGGTAACACACACAAAAAAAAGAAAGAAAAAAAAATGCTAACACTTTTATGGTACCACAAAAATTACAAAAGATTGTTTTAAAAGACACATGTCCCCTTGAAAGGAGCATATAGTTTACCGAAATTCAAAGACAAGTGGTGGTGATCTAACTAAAACAACCCCCCAAAAATTCAAAATCCTTGGAGATTCCAAAATTGTTAAAAAGTTGTATCTGTTGAAAAATGATCTGTACAGTTTTATCACAAATCAAAAAAAAAAAAAAAAAAATACTGCATTCAATCTTAACAAGTTTAAGTGTCAAATGATTTAAAAATAACAAGGTTGGTAACAGTATCAGGAACAATATTTGCCAATTACTGGAAAAAAAAGAAGTGAATTAGCCTTTACACACACACATACACACACACAAACACATGTGTGCGCACACACATGCTCTCTCTTTTTCCACATAGTGAAATGATGAAAGGAATGTAAACATGAAACATATTTTAGGGTGAGTCTACACATGGTCAATGAAAGATACAAAGAAACACTCCTTTCTACACTGTAACTCTGTTTTTCAATAACTTACTAATATTCGCAACCTTTTTCTGCTCTGAAAACGACAGCATGATTTAAACAGCCCACTCTGATGAAAGATCAAATACAACAGCACATAGAAAAACATAAATGTTTCCCTTAGCACTGGTTACTCGTCAATCTTGGAACTGGTCAAAACAGAACTGTTGTTTCAATTGTACTTGTGAAACCTGCACCGATGAGCTTGAGAGAGAGAATATCTCTGTCTTCAGTCAATAAGCGGTGGAGGGAAGGGAGCGAAAGAAGTGAAGATTACATGCTCTGCCTTTGGACAGACAATTTCATTCCCCAACAATGCAAGTGCCCTTCACCTTTCCGCAACACAGCATCAGGTATTCAGTTTCAGTTTCAAGGAGGCATCAAAGAAAGCAGGCTGATCCATATACTAACTTTACAACATCTGCTTTAAAAGATAAATAAATAAATAAATTACAAAAAACAACAGCTGACATGACACCAAAGCCAACATCACTGACAAATAATGTGTCATGATTTACTCCTGTTCTTTTCATCTATGTCTCATTTCAATTAAGTATCTCATCATATCGTTTATTTGTTTATGGTCTGTTCTTCTAAATGATGATATTAGACTGATTAAGTATCTCAGAGAGAGAGCAAGTTTACTGCAAAGTTGGTTTTTTTTTTATCAAATGTTTCCTGAAAAGAGTGTGCAATAATAAGTTTCCTGTCAACTGTTTTCTGAAGAACACATGAAAAGCATTCCAGACTCAATGAATAACAAAACACAAAAAAAGATCACAGGACTGGCACAAGCGGTTTGATCAGCATACTGGAACATAAAACAACTTGGAAAACATAACAAAAACAAAACACAACAAAAAAACAACAAAACACCACCATACAAAAATGAAACAAAAATGCAACATACAACGGATTTAATCATGAACTACTAGAGCGAGATGGTTATGGTGTACAGAAAGTCAAAACAAAGCAAGACTGAACAGGAATGCCCATAACTAAAAGAAAAAGAAAAAAAATCACCTAAAATAAGCTGAATTCAGCATTGCTACTGTGACATATCAGAACAGGGATCAGAAACCTGCCAGAGTCTGCATCAGGGAGTTATAGTGTAGTACATGTAACTGAAACAAACTACAACAGCAACAAAAAAATGTATAAATATATATATATCTATGTATACGCAAGCAACTGAAATGACCCCTAGATATGAATAAAAATGATAACCACCGCGCTGAGCTGTATGATCCTGAAGGAAGCTCAGTTCTTGCCAGTTTGGGTCACTGGCAACTGTTTTTGTCTCATTTCTTCCATCTTGAAATGCGTGTACGCCAGGATACCTGCCAGGGGGAGGGGCGAGGGGAGGAAAAGAAACAACAATCAAATCATCTTTCATGTCATTCACGCAGTCTGCTCTATCAGAAACAGTTATTTGTTAAAATCAGCTTGCTGACATTCATTTGAATTCAACTGAAGCCACATACACAAATGTGCCAACAAACAAATATACACAACTTCATACACAAAAGAATCATGAATAAGTGTGACAAGACCAGATGGTATCAAAGTGTACATGGTATCTGTGAGCACTACATATATATGTGCTGTGCTAAACTTCTCTGTGACAAAAAAATAGTTTGTTTCTTTTGTGCAAGAAACAAAGAAAGATGTAGCTCAATTTTGTATGTGTGTGGGATTATGTGTTACATGTGTGTTACTAAATGCACAAAAGTTTTCCAGCACAAAAACAGCTTGAAACTAGTGATTTAAAAATTTTTTTTTTTAGTTCCAATTCATATCAAGTCTCTCTCTCTCTCCCTCCCCTCCCCTTACAGCTGCAGGTTGTTCTGCATATTCAGCAATAGGTCAGGTGTGCATGTGAATAAGTTTCAGCATTTGTCAAAATACATTTGGCTGTCCCATATAACTATCATTTCCGCATGTGCAGGCATACATCTAAAGTGCAAAGAAAAATCCATACATTTATGCACATGTATTGCATGCAGCATTTATGGATACATTCCTGTAAGTGATGTGTTAACTTGCTTGGGTGTGTGAGGGCAAAGACTATTTTTTTGCATCATTGCTTTTTGCCATTAAAATCCCAGAAGCTTTCGGGACAGTTTAGAAAACATAACAGTATTATCATACTTTAGAGCCTCACAAACACACACACACACACACACGACATGCATTCAAAGTCACAGAAAACTCTCAAAAACACAAAGTGCCAGAACACTGAGACACACAAACACACTAAACATTGTCATCATACCTTACCTTGAACCAGAGAGATGACGTAAGTACTATTAGTAAGAGGAGGACAGCCCACACCAATAAACTACTAACAGTAATACCACACACACACACACATCACACATACATACACAAACATACACCACACACACACACACTCACACATACACACTCTCTCACACACCACACACACCACACACACTCACACATACACACTCTCTCACACACTCATACATACACACCACACACACACACACACACACACACACACACAGAGCCAGCAGTCTCACCAGTCAGAGTGGTCAGGATGCCAAAGACCTGCAAGGACTGCAGCTTGTCGCTGAAGAGAATGTAGCCCCCCAGCAGTGTCAGGCAGAACTTCAAGTGTCCCACCATGTTATAGCTGACACACGTTAAGGATCATCAAGGGTCAATGTGGTCAAGTCGTTCGAGCCATTTCATATACATGATATAGGTCTCTAATAAAAAAACAAACAAAAACAAAACAACAACATCACAAAATTCAAAAGTTTTATACTACTGCATCAGGAATCAAGATGAAAATCACTTTATTCTGAGTGCCTCCAGATGCCCCTTGAACGAGTCATTGTCAGCTATGTAGATTGGAACTGCAATTTTGGTAGGAAAAAAACTTTCAGGATCTGTTTTTTTTTTTAAATTTACTTTTGAATCTTAAATCAGGTGTTACATTTCCATGTGGTACTGAATTTATAACTGACAGAAACAATGTTTCTTTGTTCTTCTTTTGCAAACCTGGGTAATTTTTTTAAGATTTTAAAGAAAGGTACATTTTTTTTCTGCATTTAAAATAAAAATACTTTAAAAACACGTACAAACCCTGTTACTGTGTTAGCATCACAGACTGATGGCTGAAGGACACTGGTTCAAACCCCATTAGAGGTTGGGGGTGTGTGGGTGGGGGAGGGGTTCAGCCCATGGCCGCTCTCACCAAGAGCTGAGCATGCTTCAATGGGAAGACCGAGACCACATGGTCGATCTATGCATCTTTGGGTTAACACTGCTCAGATTTTCTTATCACCGCTGCAGGTATCTGTATCCCTCAGGCCTGGTTGACACAGGGATATATAGAGGTTACAGCCTGGTCAAGTAGTCCCAAACCTAAACAGACCCCAAAAGCAGAAACATCATCAACCCCATCATCATCAACAAATACAGACAACGAAAAGTCCCAAATTCATACTTACAAACATACACACACACACACACACACACACACACACAATCTTTCTCATATACACAAAGGATACGTCATGGGCGATGTATTGCCAATGATCCAGAAAATGGACAGGTTAACAGAGAAGGCCACCACTCCTGATAAAAACACCATCAGCTGCACGCATACACACCACAAAACCATATAAACTGAGCATTTCACAGATCAAATCTCACTTAACTAACGGGAACCAGCCTTCATCCTGTGGTACAAGTAACCATTTTTTTTCTTGGTTCATTACTGGGCCACGCTCTATTTTCCAGAATACATTTTCTGTGGTCAAATCATTCTGACATCCATGTGAAAGAGTACAACTGAGACGTGTCTCAAATTACATGAGTCCCTGTATCAACACTGTCAAAACAAAGTCCTGTAGAGGCACATAAATCCACACACATGCCCAACACTGCAGTCAACGTTATGTATGCAAATCACAATGGTCACACACACATTACAACACCAGTGATGCATCTATAACAATGATAACCAAACATCAAATATTGTGGAATGTCTTGTTGAAGTTATTCTGATTCTACTTCTAGAGACAAGACTGACAGTTTCAGTTTCAGTTTCACTTTCTCAAGGAGGCGTCACTGCGTTCGGACAAATCCATACACGCTACACCACATCTGTTGAGCAGATGCCTGACCAGCAGCATAACCCAACGCGCTTAGTCAGGCCTTGAGTGCATGCTTACATATTTGTGTACCTATGAAAGTGGATTTCATTTTACGTAATTTCTCCAGAGGACAACACTCTCGTTGCCATGGGTTCTTTTTCAGTGCGCCAAGTGCGTGCTGCACACGGGACCTCGGTTTATCGTCTCATCCGAAAGACTAGACGCTCAGTTTGATTTTCCAGTCAAACTTAGGAGAAAGGGCGAGAGCGGGATTCGAACCCACACCCTCACGGACTCTCTGTATTGGCAGCTGAGCGTCTTAACCATTCTGCCACCTTCCACCACGACAGTCTTTTGACAATCATCATCACCCTTCATTCTGCGAGTGAACATTTACTCTTCTCACTCAGTGCAAATAGCACTAGCAGAATCAGGAGATACTCCAGCTGATTATCACAACAGTAAGACACACACAGCTTTTTTTTCTCTCTCCTTCTGTTTCTGCAATCCTCTCTTTCTTCCTCTTCTTTGTCATTAAAATCATAGTTAAATAAAATAATAAAGCAAAACAAAAAAATGTTTCAAATTAAAGTGTGTGCAGTGTTATATTTCTTAGGTTATTGGTATTCTTAAATCAATTTAAATTGTAACCGTTCATTTTTTGTATGTATCTATAATTTGCCTAATAATTCTTAATTTTATTGTCTTTTCAGAATGCGTATACAAAAACTGATAAATAAACACTTGTTTAACCCAAAGCTGGAATGCCAGTAATAGCCACTGTTTCAAGTGAATGCTTATTAACTCACAAAGGCACTGATGAGATGGAGCACACTGGCACTAGCAGGCTGTCGAAACCAATTCTTTCAATCCTTGTCACAACTTTTCCCACCAGAAACTGCATCATTTTCTCCAGCTATACATCAATTATACATCTCTAAATCACATTAGTCTGAAGGGAACACAAAGTATATTTACAGTGGCAGATATACATTCATACCACATTCATCTTATTTTATTGAGGTTCAGCAGACAAGAGGTTAACAGAGCCAATTCATAAGGTTTATATGCACACACACACACACATATATATATGTATATATCACATGTGTTAATGGAGTAAACGCCACACATTAGACAGACACTTTAACTCGGTAATTCAGTAAGTACTGTTAAACTTACAGAAAGAAAGAAAAATTCACAACCCACAACCTCACATGCACAAGTGTTAAGGGAATAAACAATGAAACTCCACACATTAGATGTTTTAGTTTAACATTAATTTAGCAAATGAATATTGTCGAAACAATGGGAAAGAATATAAAAATTTTACACCCACTTACACACGTTAATGGAGTAAACTCCATACATTGGACTGACACTTTAGTTACTTGCCAACTAAATAACAATACTGTTATTTGTGTTAAGGAAAAAAATTCAGCTCCTGCACTTGCACACATGTCAAAAATGCATAAATATTCATGCACCAGCACACAGCTGACACACAATCATACATAACCTCACAGAAACTGAACCATGCTATGACAAAACCTTTATTCCCCTTTCCCATTTTGTACACACAGGCACAGAACACACACACACACACAGAGTACATGTATGGAATACACAGCACATACATAACACACACACACACAATACATAATGCGCACAGACAGACACACACAGACACACACACAGAGTACATGCAACACACAGCACATTCATAATACACACACACACACACACAAAGTACATGCAACACATAGCACATACATACACACACACACACACAGAGTACATGCAACACACAGCACATTCATAACACACACACACACTTACACACACATAGAAAGCACACCCAGTACACACTGCAGAAGTGTTTTTGCCTGCTGAGTTGTTTTTGATTAGTAATCAAAGAAACCAACACTCACAGCAACTCTCACCAGAGTGTCAAAGGGCCAATTGTACAGCACGCCGTGGTAGGCATCCAGGGGCTCGAAGAAAGGAATGACGAACACCAGCAGAATGGCTGACAGGGGTGCCTGGTAGTACAGCAGCTGCATGGAGTTCACCTGGAGTTCGTGCTGCTTCTCTCCAACAAGCTAAAAATTTTAAAAAAAACAACCCCAAATACATTACTGTCAACCAACCATTGTGGCAAAGTGGTTAGTGTCGTGGACTCACAGCTGGGAAGATGCTGGTTTGAATCCCAGCGGAGGTAGGTTTTTCCGACTGCGGCCAGCTCCTGCCCTGAGTTGAGTGTGCTATGGGCTTAAATGGGAAAGGATTGGGACCACACAGTCGAGTATCATCCACTTCACAGATGCATCTTTGGGTGTGTTGCTCTAATTTCCTGAGCAACACTGCAAGTGTCTGTATCTCTCGGGCCTGGCTGACGCCGGGAAATCATTATGACATTAAGCTTAGAGTATAGTCTTGTCACATAGTCCCAAACCCAAATGGACCTATGTAGCAGCATCGTCATCCTCCTCCTCATGTAAATGGTGTCTAAATGGCTAAAATGCTTTATGATCTCATCAATATCTGTCTGGTCAGTAAGTGGTCTTTTTAAAAAAAATTTTTTTTTTTATAGTATGCACAAAGTACTGAAAGAAAGAAATGAGCAACAAAAATTGCCATAGTGCACTGAAACAAATTAAAGCAAAGCCACAATTTCTGTGAAATACAGTAAATCATCAGCTGACCAATGCAAAACATCCACAATGACTTAAATCTACATTTAATTTATACTTATGTTATAGGTCTGTTTTCAGATTATTAAAACAGATACTAGAATCTTTCTTAATTGACACTAACACTAACAGGATGCAAAGTTTTATGAATAATTCTAATGTGCAATTCATAAATCATGCAGGGCTGAGGGAATTGGAACTTTCAAAGATGTCAGATCCAGTCATCAGTTGTAAAGCTTTTGACCATCTCTCTCTCTTTCTATTATATATATAATCTATCTATCTATCTATCTATCTTTAAACTTCATAGTACATACCACTTGATACATGGATGTAACCAGGACCCCTAAGGAAGCGTAGACAATACCCAGCATGTTAAACTTCACATCATAATATGAGTTCATAAACACTCCAATGATGATCGGGATCTGCAACAAACGCATCATACAAAGTGGTTGGTCATACACTTAATTAAGTTAATACCTTATACAGTCATGTTAAAAGACATGGTTATGGTACAAAAGTATTTAAACTTCATTTAAATTGTACATGATTCAAAATCAGTTATTTTTTTAGATTTTGTTACATAAAAAATGAATCAGAAAGTTATCAAAAACTATGGGAATGAATTTATAGCAGTTTTTAACATTTCTGTTCTTGCTCCATCTTCTTTCGAATTCAACCAACGTCACAAATTCAATTTCAAAGTATTACTTTATATTACCATTTTATCTAATAGTAAACTAAAATGATGGATTTTTTTTTCAAGATCAGTTTATGAGCAACTGCACAGGAAGCGTATGGTTCAAGGCTCAATCTTGACAATGTAATGTCATGCTTAAACAACGGGAAAAATTGGAGCAATGGTGAAAACTGTAAAAGGGAAAAAGATTCACAAAACTGATAATTGGGAGAGGGATTCGCAAGAACTAGCAGAAGCTAACAGACCTTTGCAATCAAACGTTCTCTGACACTCATCTGATCAATGACAAAACACTGAATGCAGGCTAAGCTGTTTTGCTTTGATTGTATATATAATAATAAAAGTTTTATATATATATATATATATATATATATATATATATATATATATATATATATATATATAATATACTTTTTTTTCTGCAGTGACTGAAAAAGAAGTGCCATGCAGGAGTTCACAAAATCAAAGCATATGAAATGTTAACCTGCGGTCAGTTAATCAAGTTAATCTCTTAATCAGTTTATGCATAAACGGCACAAAATAATTCACACTAATACTAGACCCAAGAGGTAATCAAATATTGGGTTTAACTTGGTTCCTCTAATCATTCAATGATTCATGAGTTATGACTCATACTCGTCATAGATAAGGTGAGCGATGTGAAACAATATATTTCTAGAAGTAAATAAACAAATAAAAACATGAATTGGCAAAAGCCATCACCAACATTCAGACAGATAGGATACTTATATATTGTAAATGATAAAATTTATATTGGTATGTAAATAATAGAGGGGGTCTGGGGGGAAGGGGTGGGTAAAATCTGAAAAAGAAACATAACTGACAAACACAAAGGTACACAACTGTATGAATGTTAAGATGTGCAATGTGTTTATAATATGTAATATTGTTTGTTTGTTTTTCTTTCTTTTTTCTTTCTTTAATAAAAAAAAAAAAAAATTAGTAAGACACAGGTACACAACTAAATGAATTTTAAAATCTGTCAAGAATAATACTGTATATTTTCATTTTAACTATTCTTTAAATCTTTGTACATGAATGTGTTTTTCAAGTGGAAGATACAAAACAGTCTGGGAACTGTCTTTTTGGGGTTTCATTTCTCTGTAACTCTAACCAAAAGTGTGTATTATGTTTGTTTTTTTACTTGTAATAAGCTGTTTGCAACTGTTTTAACCCTTTGACTGCCAGGGGGAAAACTAGAAAGTGATTTTTCAATACATCAACTGATATCCAGAACAATCTGCTAAAACTGAGGAAATGATCTGGATATATATATATATATATATATATATATATATATATATATATATATATATATATATATATATATATATACCACTCTGGATAAAATGTGTAAATTTTCAGCCTTCCACTTACAGAGGTAGCACTGTAAGCCTGGTATGCAGGACCAACACTGCAACAGGCACTTTCAGGATCTTTAACCACTAGGCTGCCTATATGACGAGATAACTTGTCATGGAAAGCATGTATGCTTCGCTGCCACAATGATGAGATAACTCGTCATCAAAATATTCTGACTTTTCCCTGCTTTGCATTCAGTTTGTTGACAAAAATGCAGGTAGCTTTAGCTTGGGGAATCTTTCTAGATTCTATTCATAGCTAGAAACACCATCTGCGTCATTAGGCAGTCCTTTATTTGAACGTTTTGGTTGGGTTACTGGCCGCAGTCTTTGCCTGGCTCCTCTCCTCGCTTGCTCAACAAAATGTCAGACTGACTCCGTGCTCAAGACATGCGATTGTGGCGAACTAAATCAACCAAGATTACTTTCTTTAGCTGATGCTCAGAAAGAATTGAAGCATAAATTCGAAGGAGAAGACAGTGGTGAACATTTATAGGATGATTTGATAGAAAATAAAGGGAGCAATCAAGAGAGTGGCCAAGATACGACTATCAGTAAGTGATGCCGGCTGTTCAGCTCTAGCAGACGACAGAAGTCACGGAATTTTTAGCAGGACACAGTGTGGGCTATTTTCTTGGCACTCAGCCAACGCGGTCTGATGAGAACTGGATAAAGTGACCATGTGGAAGGGGTGAAGAGGAGGGGGGTGGGGACTGAGGGGGCGTGGCCTCACATCCATATTATCACTTGCAGACGTCACAATGCATTAGGTATCTATTTCTTTTTAAGTTTTTTTATATTGTGGATGTTCTAGTATGATTTTGTGTGTGCAGATATCCATTTGTCCAGAAAATATGATATTTTAGTGCAAGTTACCTGACTAATGTTTGTAATGAACAAGTTGAAAATGAGACAAAAAACAAAACACTGATTTCAAAACAACAGCATGTCACTAAACATATATAAAATGGGAAAACATCATGTGTTTTGTATTCTTTATTCATTTCCCTTCCAGAAAATATATAATTTTATGGGTCTTTCTCCAATAACAAACAGCACAGAATTTTTTTAAAATTTATACCTGTTTTTTGTGAAAAAACCCTGGCAAATAGATTTCACTTAAATCTTATTTTCCTGCCAGTGAAAGGGTTAATGTGCATATTTAATCTTTTGCATGTGTACACACATGATGGGAGTACAGGCACTAGCAGGTCTGCACAAATGTTATGCTGGCCAGAGAGATTGAAGAAATCTCCACCCTCCAACCACCAGATAGGTGCTCCAAAACTGGGGATCAGACTCAAGAAACTTGGTAGAGAATTCAGCACTCATTCAGCCGCCACACCCATTTGTTGTGTGCCTTTGCCTTGCTTTAGGTTTTATGGGCAAAATTTACTGTACTTGCTTTAAGTTTAATATTACTTACGAATCATGTCAATAATACAAGCCAGTTGATGCATGATCTATGGGTCATATCTTTTACAAAGGTGACAAAGCTTCAGTCCTTTTTTAGGGGAGACGTGGGGGGAGGTAGACAGTGTACACTGGTCAGAGTTCCTGTCAGGTACTTTTGTATCCATGGATGTCTGCACGTCACCATCAAAACAAAACAGTGAGTAATTTAATCAGCAAGTTTGACTCACCAAAGTTGCTTTTACCCGCATGGAAAAACTTCTGCTGTAGAACTGCGTTTGGATAAAAATTATACATGGCGTCGTCATGGTTTTTATCAGCTGATACGTTCCAACCGTGTTGTTCTCCAAGGACAGGTTTGTGAATACAACGAACCCACAAAACGTCAAAGCAAGGGGCAACATGTGCATGAATGGTAAACTTTTAGGTTGAAATAAATTCAATTTTTTGCAAATGAGCAATCCCAAAGTGGTGACAATGAAGTGGATGCAGGTAAGCGTTATGTTTGGAAACGCATAGTGTGTGTAGATCCATTTGTTCAGAAGCACAATCACAATTGAACAGCATATATTCAACCCGAGACAGAGAGTCACTACTGCCTGGCTGGGAGCGGCCATTTTGACACACACATACACACTTCCTGTTTCGACTAAACGGAGACCACTCAATATCTTTTTATCGAAATCACTCACAAGCCTCTCTCTCCTGGTGTCATAGAATTCTGAAGTTTGTCAGACTTCATCTGTGCCATCTGCCACAGGGACTGTCATTCCCGCATCGGACTGGCCAGCCACACCCGACGCTGTACCAGAATAAACACCCAGAGCGCAACTCCATAGTCTTCCGAGACTGAAGGATGCCTATATGTTCTGGATACTAGCCTAAACGTTTATTTCTTGTTGTTTTTCTTATATGATCATGTGTATGTACCCCTTCATGAGGGGCAACTTATAGCCAAAACATGAACTTTATCCGTATTTCCGTGTGTGTGTGTGTGCCAGTGTGTGTGCCACGGTGTCCGACACTGAGTCAGTGTGTGTGTGTGTGTGTGCCACTGAGTGCCG
>NC_134883.1:32091263-32101263 GCF_041734735.1 Babylonia areolata
AGCTGGGGGCGGGGGGGTGGAGTGGGGTGGGGGGGACAATGGTTTGGGACTGTGTAAAATCCACCCGACCCTGTCGTAACGACGTGTACTCAGGCACTTGTCCTTGCGATTGATTTAGTCCCTTTCTAAGCAGCAGTAAAGAGAGCAAATACTGTGAGAGACTCTACGACGGCCAGTGGAACAGAGGAGAGTGGCGACTTTCATGGAAAAGACGAAATAAGGGTCGGTAAACAGACTTTCCGTAACGACACTGATGAAATGGAACGTGGGGACACACACACACACACACACACACACACACACACAGATGGTGCATGTTTTGGTGAAGGGCACCCGTGTCCCGGATATGAGATACCATAACCCATAATAACAGTATTCCTTCATATCCTTACAGTTTGTCACGTCTGTGTGTAAAGAAAGTGCCAGATAGACAGAAATAACTACATAAGAATGAGTGTGCTTGCTTGTAAGTGTATGCCTGCTGTCTGTTCACTTGTCACTCCAATCAGAACGTGTTCTCCCCAAAACACGAAACACTTATTAACCACACCATTTTATTTATTATTAAGAAAGATATCAAAAGCTGTTAAACATGGCCTGGACTGGAATATAATTTTTTATGGGGGGGAAACAATTTTAACTTCACCGCCTTGAATGCTCTTCAGCAGTCTCGCCAGCTCCTGGCTCCTCACTCAGCACGTCCCGATGGTCCCACCATCACGTTCATCTTCTGTGCCAATAGTTCGTCCCGATGGTCCCACCATCCAGTTCTATGAAGTCCCGTGCCCAGTCCCTGGCACCTCGGCACAAAACAAAACCCGTGGCCTGTCCCCAGCCACTAGATGCCTTCACAGGCAAAAAAATGTCCCTAACCTGGACAGCTTCATGACACCATCTGGCAACAAATCTGCACTTCTCAGCAGCACATCACATTCATAACTCATGGTATGATTACAAAAATGCACGTGAAACACGTGAAACCATTTTTCAAAAGAAACAATTCCCAATCCCCCGATATAAAAGTTGCCCGTAAAAAAATGGATCTAGGAAAATAGTATATCAAAATAACAAATTCCAATCCCCGATATAAATGTTGCCCTGTAAAAAAAAATGGATCTAGGAAAATAGGATACCATTTTCTTTACACTGTGCATGATTATATCTTGGCATGTTTTTGACCGCTGTCTGACCACTACTAACCACTGCTGACCACCAACAGTCGGCATTCAAACTGAATCACTTCGTTACGGTTATGTAGTATCAGTACTTCTTAAGATCATTTACATCAACTGCTAACTACTTCTGACCACTGCTGATCACAACTGACCATTATCCAAAAGTTTGTTTTTATTTGTATGCACCTTTTTATCATGGTTATGTGATATCAAGGTTCATTGACCTAGTTTGACCATTCACTGACTAGTACTGATTACTAACCAAGAATGAAGCTTGCCTTATGTTAACGTCTGTTTGCATTTTGTACCATTCACTGACTAGTACTGATTACTAACCAAGAATGAAGCTTGCCTTATGTTAACGTCTGTTTGCATTTTCTGTACTTTCCCATGCAATAATTTTCCACCTGTTTTGAACACTCACCACTACTCAAAATGAGATCGTGAAACAAACTATATAAGACATGGGGGAACATAGACTTAGGGGAAAATAGACCCGCGGGAACATGGGAGAACAGAGTGGAAAATAGACCCGCGGGAACATGGGAGAACAGAGTGGAAAATAGACCTGGGGGAACATGGGAGAACAGAGTGGAAAATAAACCTGGGGGAACATGGGAGAACAGAGTGGAAAATAGACCTGGGGGAACATGGGAGAACAGAGTGGAAAATAGACCCGCGGGAACATGGGAGAACAGAGTGGAAAATAGACCCGCGGGAACATGGGAGAACAGAGTGGAAAATAGACCCGCGGGAACATGGGAGAACAGAGTGGAAAATAGACCCGCGGGGAACATGGGAGAACAGAGTGGAAAATAAACCTGGGGGAACATGGGAGAACAGAGTGGAAAATAGACCTGCGGGAACATGGGAGAACAGAGTGGAAAATAGACCCTGGGGAACATGGGAGAACAGAGTGGAAAATAGACCTGGGGGAACATGGGAGAACAGAGTGGAAAATAGACCCTGCGGGAACATGGGAGAACAGAGTGGAAAATAGACCTGGGGGAACATGGGAGAACAGAGTGGAAAATAGACCCGCGGGAACATGGGAGAACAGAGTGGAAAATAGACCTGGGGGAACATGGGAGAACAGAGTGGAAAATAGACCTGGGGGAACATGGGAGAACAGAGTGGAAAATAGACCTGGGGGAACATGGGAGAACAGAGTGGAAAATAGACCTGGGGGAACATGGGAGAACAGAGTGGAAAATAGACCTGGGGGAACATGGGAGAACAGAGTGGAAAATAGACCTGGGGGAACATGGGAGAACAGAGTGGAAAATAGACCCGGGGGAACATGGGAGAACAGAGTGGAAAATAGACCTGGGGGAACATGGGAGAACAGAGTGGAAAATAAACCTGGGGGAACACATACACGGGAAGGGGGTGGGGTGGGGTGATTTAGTCCTGGGGGAAATGTAAACAGGGAGGGGGATATTAATACATGGGTGACATTTGACTTTGGAGAAACATAGACCTGGGGAAACATAGACATGCTCCCTAATTAATAATCACATTGCATTGTAACAATGTCGCAGGCTCGACAATTAACGTTTTCATCATACTAGCAGCTAAATAGAGAAAGTAACACTGAATTTGATATGCATTACACCATTGTTATAAATGAAGTTCAGTAAGCACTATTATGATTTATAATGTCACTACAGATGGAGGTAATCTTACTGTGTGTCATTTCCTGAAGTTGTTCGACATACATTGATACACTTCGCAAAATGTCATTTATTCTATAGTGCGTGCTGTTCATTTATTTTCCCTTCGATACAGGTCAGTTTTGGAGGATGCGTCTCCACCTGCACCTGTAAAAATGTTACTTTAAAAAAAGTTTTGAACACAGACAATGGCCTGTATACTCTGCGGTCGGCCCATTACACAAGCATCAACACGACTTGGCATCTTGAAGGTAAGAGTGCACACGAAAAACATGTTATTGTGACCGCGTTGACTTAAGTAGGTCACGCTGACCTCATTATAAGATCCCGTGAACTTTTGAACTCGCTTGCTGAGGCGGTTTGTTTTTTTGTGCAGTGTTGACTTTTCAAGTTGGTATGTTGTTGTTGTTGTTGTTGTTGTGTGTGTGTGTGTGCATGTGAGAGAGAGAGAGAGAGAGGCAGACAGACAGAATGGAAATTTCTATTGAACTGATACTGATAGTAGCTAAAGCGTTATTTCCCTCGCCAGTTTTTCTTAGATTACTATTATCATTTTCTAAAGTGTATATATTATTCAGGTGGGATAATTTCGCGGAATCAACTCAAATATCTGATGAGGGGAGGTGAAGGGATGGATGGGTGAGGGAAGGGAGACAGGGAGGAGGTACAGGTGAGAGTTTACTTGCACACTATAACCCCACCCACCCCCCGCTTTTGAAATCAATGTTCCCATTGCAGCAGACTACATGGTGACCAGATCCTTCATCTGTTCAGGCAAACCGGGCAGACAAGTTCTCCAAACCCAAACATTAGACAAAACCAAGAACACATGCACATGGGGTCCTTACGGGAATCCCTTTTGTCGGCGCAATAGCCGAATGGTTGGTTAAATGGTTGAAGCGTTGGACATTCAATCTGAGGGTACCGGGTTCGAATCTCGCTGACGGCGCCTGGTGGGTAAACGGTGGAGATTTTTCCGATCTCCCAGGTCAACATAACGTGCAGACCTGCTTGTGCCTGAACCCCCTTCGTGTGTATACGCACGCAGAAGATCAAAGACTCATGTTAAAGATCTTGTAATCCAAGTCAGCGTTCGGTGGGTTATGGAAACGCGAACATACCAAGCATGCACATCCCCGAAAACGGAGTATAGCAGCCTACATGGCGGCGTAAATAAATGAAACAGTCATACACGTAAAATTTTACATGTCTGTCTGAGTGTGTATGTGTGCGTGCCTGAAATCTGATTGAATGACACAGGAAATGAATGATGAGCGATCAGTGGCAGCCGTCAGTCGGCTCTACCCAGGTAGGCAGCCTGTTGTGCAAATGACTCCGTGTTTGTAAAGCGCCTACAGCTTGGTCTCCAACCGAGGTTAGGTGCTATGTAAGTATCCATATCAATCAATACATGAATAACGTACAATCAATAAAAGGCAATACATACATGTTTGAAAAAGCAATACAGTGAACAACCGTAAATCAGATGAGCAGCAAAAAAAATTCAGACTGAAACAGATACACAACCCACAAACCTAAAAAGCAGCATACAAACTCAAACTCAAACCCATCAACCATACAACCTAAATAAAACAACAACAAAAGGAACATCAACTGTCCAAGTGAAACAAACAGACCCTAAAACCTGAAAAGCGGAATACAAATTTTGACTAAAAACATCAATGAAACAAACAAACAAACAAAGAAAAACAAAACAAACAAACAAAAACAAAACAAAACAGACAAACAAACAAACAACAACAACAACAAAAAACACCAAACAACCCAACAACACGAAACTAGTAACTAAAAAGTCAAACTGAAAAATGGCATACAAAATCTGGCCTCATTCACAGTATACCCTCAGCAGGCTACAGCTACAACATTGGCCACTGCCGGATGGCTTGCACTGTCCATGACTATACCCAGCTCTGACCCTACAGGTTGACCCTCCTCTTCCTTCTTCAGTCTTTGTCTTCGTCTTCTTCTCCTCCTCCTCTTCCTTCTTCTCCTCCTCCTCTTCCTTCTTCTTCTTCTTCTTCGTTTCCTCCCCCTCCTCTTCCTTCTTCTTCTCCTCCTCCTCTTCCTCCTTCTTCTTTGTCTCCTCCTCCTCTTCCCTCTTCTTGTTCGTCTTCTCCTCTTCCTCTTCCTTCTTCTTCTTCTTCGTCTCCTCCTCTTCCTTCTTCTTCGTCTTCTCCTCTTCTTCCTTCTTCTTCTCCTCTTCCTTCTTCTTCTTCTTCTTCGTCTCCTCCTCTTCCTTCTTCTTCTTCTCCTCCTCTTCCTTCTTCTTCGTCTTCTCCTCCTCTTCCTTCTTCTTCTTCTCCTCCTCTTCCTTCTTCTTCGTCTTCTCCTCCTCTTCCTTCTTCTTCGTCTTCTCCTCCTCTTCCTCTTCCTTCTTCTTCGTCTCCTCCTCTTCCTTCTTCTTCTCCTCCTCTTCCTTCTTCTTCGTCTTCTCCTCCTCCTCCTCCTCTTCCTTCTTCCTTGTTCGTTTCCTCCTCTTCCTTCTTCTTCTTCGTCTTCTCCTCCTTCTTCTTCTCCTCCTCTTCCTCCTCCTTCTTCTTCGTCTTCTCCTCCTCCTCTTCCTTCTTCTTCGTCTCCTCCTCGTCTTCTCCTCCTCTTTCTTCTTCTTCTCCCCCACCCCCTCCTCATCTTCCTTCTTCTTCTTCTTCGTCTTCTCCTCCTCCCCCTCCTTTTCCTGGTTCTATTTCTTCTTCTTCTATTTCTTCTTCTACCTCTCCGTGTTCTCTTCCTCCTCCCCCTCCTCCTCTTCCTTCTTCTTCTTAGTCTTCTCCTCCTCCTCCTCCTCCTCATCATCATCACCATCATCCTTCTTCTCCATCTTTTTTTTTCTTCTTCTTCTTCTTCCTCTTCGTGTTCTCTACCTCTTTCCCTCCTCCCTCCTCCTCCTCCTTGCTGTTGTTGTTGTTCTTCCCATCAATTTCAGAACTGTCACGCAACTGTTTCTTCCAGTACTCAAGATGTGTAAGTAGCAGGTCAATGGTCTGTTTCCCTGCAACCAATCCAAAACAAGAAGAAAACACACACACACGCGCGCGCGCGCGCGCACACACACACACACACACACACACACACACACACAACATCAACACTTGTACCAGAAAAACAAGGGGGTGGGTCGAGTGTGGGTGATACAATAACGTCCTTTCCACCTGTGTGCGCGGTCACGAGAGTTCATTGACTTGTGGTGTCTTGTCTGCAGCACCAAGGGCAAAAAAAAAAAAAAAAAAAAAGCAAGGTCTGTCAGTACAGCCAAAGGGGGAAATAATACTGGCTATTGTTCATTATAATTTTGCTCTCTTTGTGCGAGGCAGAAATATATTGTCTCTCTCTGTATCTCTCTGCAGGCTGTGTGTGTGTGTGTGTGTGTGTGTGTGTGTGTGTGTGTGTGTGTGTGTCTCCCTCTGTCTCTCTCTGCAGGCTGTCTGTGTCTGTGTCTGTCTGTGTGTCTCTGTCTCTGTCTCTCTATGTGTGTGCGTGTGTCTCTCTCTGTCTCTGTGTCTGCCTCTGTCTCTCTCTGCAGGCTGTCTGTGTCTGTGTATCTGTGTCTCTCTCTGTCTCTCTATCTGTGTGCGTGTGTCTCTCTCTGTCTCTCTCTGTCTCTGTGTGTGTCTCTCTCTGTCTCTCTGTGTGTGTCTCTCTCTGTCTCTGTGTGTGTGTCTCTCTCTGTCTCTATGTCTCTCTGCAGGCCGTCTGTGTCTCTGTCTCTCTCTCTATCAGTGTGTGTGTGTCTCTCTCTCTGTCTCTCTCTCTGTGTGTCTCTCTCTATCTGTGTGTGTGTGTGTGTGTGTGTGTGTGTGTGTGTGTGTGTGTGCCTCACTCTCTCTCTGTCTATCGGTTTTTCACTCTCTCTCTCTACGCTGTCTCTCTCGCTGCGATGCGTTAAACTGGGTGGATAACCTAACGATGAAGCCGGGACTACTTCTCTCCCTCTCTCTCACTCTCTGTGCGCGCGCGCGTGCGCGCGTGTGTGTACATGTGTGGAAGGGAAAGAAACGGGTTGGAGCGGACGGAGGGAGGAGGTGGGTGGTGTGTGATGGGAGAGTTATTTTGAGCTGGACTGATGTTTGTTTGGTTGTGATGGGGGGTGGGGGTGGGGGGGGGATCATTTATTAAGAGAAGAGGAAAAGTGTGTGGGGGGGTGGGGAGGGGTGGGGGTGGAGTGGGTGAGGAGTTACACACACACACACACACACACACACACACACACAGAGGTTTGCACTCATCATCCTACATTATTTCCTCCTCACTCTCAAATTAACCCCACACCTCGATGTCCCCTACCCCCCTCTTCCTCAATTACACACGTCCACACACACACACACACACACACCACACACACCACACACACACACACACACACACACACCACACACACCACACACACACACACACACAACACACACACACACACACACAACACACACACACACACACACACACACACACACACACACACACACACACACACACACACACACACACACACACACACACACACACACACACACACACACACACACACACACACACACACACACACACACACACACACACACACACACACACACACACACACACACACACACACACACACACACACACACACACATGCTACTGGCATTTCAATTCTGGGGTAGCGGCTGCGTCCGAGTCACAGCTGTGTGCACCCTGTAGACACACCGTATGCACTCGGTGGCCGGTGACTCATGTCGCAGTGTCGACATCTTTTTGCCCAGCAAGACTTCTTCAGTGCTGATGTCACAACCTCCACACACACACACACACACACACACACACACACACACACACACACACACTACAGTCTTCAGACTGATATCCACACCCATGGGCAACAACGCCGTGAAAATAATTTGTATTTGTATTTATATTTGTATTTCTCTTTTTTCACAACAGATTTCTCTGTGTGTGAAATTCGGGCTGCTCTCCTCAGGGAGGTAACTGATGCCGGGGTACATGATGACAAATGCAACCTGTGTGTCAGTAAAAGAGACGGGGGACATGGCGGTAGGCTAAATCACAACTTGTACGATCTGCCATCAGTATTCGCTGTCAAGTCATTTTAGAAAAAGAACTTACAATTACAAGTCGTCATCAACTAAAACTGTCAAAACTGTGCTGACCTTGATTTGAGTAAAACTTCTAATCTCACTTGGATCTGAAAAAACAAAACAAAAAACAACAAACAATAAACAAACAAGCAAAAAAACAAAACAACCAAACAACCCTCCCCCCCAAAACAACAACAACTACAACAACAATACAACAATAACAACCACCCCCCCACCCCTCCACACACACACACACACACAAACTCGCAAAAAACAAAAAAAAACACACAAAAAAAAACAAGAAGAACAACAGCAGAATGGATTACATATTGGTTCTTATCGTTGTATATAGAACATGCAAGATCACCAGTTTGCGATGGAATGGCTCCGTACTGCTCATAAACGTAATGGAACAAATGAATTGTATCAAACTATATAGTTGCACAACTGCACCCTATAAACCCCCATGTCCAGCAGGCTTGCTGCTCATATCACTGACTCCATACATATAACTTGAGGTAACACAAGACAAGACAAGACAAGACAAGACGAGGCGAGACGAGATGAGACTAGATGAGATGAGATCAGAAAAGATGATAAAACAAATTAATTATTTTACAAAAAGAATGACTACTCCAGGTGTAGAAAAACAAACTGAGAAAAAAAAAAATTAAAGAAAGAAAAAGAAAGAAAGACTTAATCAAGCAACCACAACAAACATATAAGACATTGCACATGAGCTAAGAATTGTTATCAACAATTATTATCGCAAGTACAAAGTATGTGAGTGTGTTGAAAGACACGAACTTTAATGGAATAACACATAATTCCTTAGACTGATTCCTCCGCATTGTCATAATGGATCATATGTTCAGCTTGATGCTATCAACAAATAGAAACCACAGCAAAGTACAGCATCAAACTTCACTGAGGCCAAATTAATCCCTCACTCACCCATGCGTTAACCCTTTCACTGCCAAACTCAACTCACATTTATGCAGCAGCTAGGTAGAGGACCCATGTCACTGAAGGGTGACCAGATCATGGGTCTGTTATCCAAGAACCTACTGCTCTTTATGGTCGGTGGTAGGATAGGTCATATTTTCTACACATCAGAGGGGGGGGGTCAGCTATTCCTAGACACCATATTTCTGTGTTTATAGCACAAGGGAATTTTGCACTTGACTGGCGGTGAACGGGTTTACAGCATGAAAGTAATTGCTAGCACTTCCAGGGACGTACATTCGCCACGTTGGCTTTGCTTTGGTAAGGAAAGAAGAAGGAGGCAGAGTGGTTAACTCACTCAGTACGGCCAATCCTCTCTTCTCCTCTATACAGACGCCCTCGGATGTCCAGTGGGTGTCTGAATGACCCAACCTTTAGCTTCCGTCGTCAGAATTGTGGTATTCTTTGTCAACATTCACGTCTTCAGTATAAGAGCCTTCCGCTTGCAATATTTTAGTGATGGTAATTGGGGTGAAACGCTGTTAACGTCGTCTCTTTCGCCGTTCCGTATGGAAAGAGTTAAGACGCTCATGTCCCACCAATATGGTGTCTGTGAGGGTCTGGGTTCGATTATTACCGCTCTTGCCCTTTCTCCCAAAGTTTTGACTGGAAAATCAAACTGAGCGTCTATTTTGTATTTGTATTTGCATTTTTTTCTCATCACAACAGATTTCTCTTTGTGAAATTCGGGCTGCTCTCCCCAGGGAGAGCGCGTCGCTACACTATTTTTTGGTATTTTTTCCTGCATGCAGTTTTATTTGTTTTTCCTATCGCAGTGGATTTTTCTACAGAATTTTGCCAAGAACAACCCTTTTGTTGTTGCCGTGGGTTCTTTTGGGTTCTTTTACGTGCGCTAAGTGCATGCTGCACATGGGACCTCGGTTTATCGTCTCATCCGAATGACTAGCGTCCAGACCACCACTCAAGGTCTAGTGGAGGGGGAGAAAATATCGGCGGCTGAGCCGTGATTCGAACCAGCGCGCTCAGATTTTCTCGCTTCCTAAGCGGACGCGTTACCTCTAGGCCATCACTCCACTATTGTCAAGTCAGTCATTTG
>NC_134883.1:32108763-32111263 GCF_041734735.1 Babylonia areolata
AGCACCTCTGTGTCAGGGGTCTTGTCTTGCCACTTGATGTTCAGTAGCTTCCTGAGGCATGTTGTGTGGAAGTGGTTCAGCTTCTTGGCATGTCGTTGGTACACTGTCCAAGTTTCGCAGGCGTACAGTAGTGTGGGGAGAACTACTGCTCTGTAGACCTTTAGCTTGGTCTCAAGACTAATGCCTCTTCTGTTCCAGACATTTGCATTGAGTCTACCAAAAGCTGCGCTTGCTCTTGCAATCCTGACGTTCACTTCATCGTCGATTGTCACATTTCGTGACAGTGTGCTGCCAAGGTATGTGAACCGCTCCACCGCACTGAGTCTCTGACCGTTGACTGTGATGTTGGGCTCAACGTAGGGTTTCCCTGGGGCTGGCTGATGGAGAACTTCAGTTTTCCTCGTGCTGATGGTAAGGCCGAAGTTCCTGCTGGCAGTGGCAAACTTGTCGACGCTGAGTTGCATGTCAGCTTCAGATCCAGCGTTGAGGGCACAATCATCAGCAAACAAAAAGTCTCTGATGATGTCTGTCATGACCTTCGTTTTTGCTTGAAGCCTTCTGAGGTTAAACAGCTTGCCATCTGTTCGGTACTTTAGGCCGATTCCAACATCGCCATCTCTGAAGGCATCAGTAAGCATTGCAGAGAACATGAGGCTGAACAGCGTTGGAGCCAGGACGCAGCCTTGCTTGACACCATTTGTGACAGCAAAAGGAGCAGATGTTTCACCATTGTCCTGGACTCGAGCCTGCATGCCTTCATGGAATTGGCTGACCAAGGAAATAAATTTCCGAGGGCATCCGTACTTGGCCATGATCTTCCACAGTCCCTCTCTACTCACGGTGTCGAAGGCCTTAGTGAGGTCGACATAGGTGGAGAACAGATCAGCATTTTGCTCCTGACATTTCTCTTGCAGCTGCCTTGCAGCAAACACCATGTCAGTGGTTCCGCGCTCTTTCCGGAATCCACATTGGCTCTCAGGCAAATAACCTTGGTCAAGGTGTGCTGTGAGGCGGTTAAGTAGGATCCTGGCAAGTATCTTGCCTGCGATGGAGAGCAAGGAAATGCCCCGATGGTTATCACAGGCTTGCCGGTTCCCCTTTCGCTTGTACAAGTGAATGATAGATGCATCTTTGAAATCCTGGGGGATCGTCTCTTCTTTCCACATGAGTGAGTACAGCTGATGAAGCTTCTCAGTCAGCACAGTGCCTCCATCCTTGTAGACCTCTGCTGGTATGGAGTCTGAGCCAGGTGCTTTGCCACTGGATAGCAGACGGATTGCTTTCTGGGTCTCAAGAAGTGTTGGCGGATCGTCCAGTGCTTCGTTGGTGGGGACTTGTGGGAGACGGTCTATGGCTTCATCATTTATGGAGGAAGGGCGATTTAAGACACTGTTGAAGTGCTCAGCCCATCGTTCAAGAATGTTCTCCTTCTCGGTGATCAAGGTATTCCCATCTGCACTGAGGAGGGGGGATGATCCTGAGGATGTGGGGCCGTAGACTTCTTTTAAGGCATCATAGAACCTCTTCATATCGTGCCTGTCAGCATATCCCTGGATCTCATCAGCTTTGTCACTCAGCCACTTATCTTGCATCTGGCGTAACTTTTGCTGAACAGTCCTGCGGATGTCATTGTATGCATCCTTTTTTGATGTGGACTTTGGGTTGCTCAGGTGGGCTTGATGCAGACGGCGTTTCTCATCCAGAAGCTGCTTGATTTCATCACAGTTTTCATCAAACCAGTCTTTGTGCTTTCTGGTCATGGGTCCCAGGGTCTCTGAAGCTGTACTATAGATCAGCTCACGCAGGGTCCTCCAGTCAGACTCCACATTCTGGTTGTCCAGAGAGGCGGATTCCAGACGATCTTCCAGCAGCTCCACAAAGGACTGTTTGATGGTGATGCTTTTCAGCTTAGCGATGTTGAGCCGTTTTGGAGCCTTCTGGCCTTGGGGGCGTCTCTTGGGTTGGATTCGAATATTCAGCTTCGAGACTACAAGGCGATGGTCTGTCCAACACTCGGCGCCGCACATGGTCTTTGTTACACGTACATCTTGCCTATCCCTTTTCCTGACGATGACATAATCGATGAGATGCCAATGCTTTGAGCGAGGGTGCATCCATGACGTCCTGTTACGGGTAGGGAGGCAGAAAACTGTGTTGGTTATCAGCAGTTCGTGCTCTGCACAGGTCTGAAGCAAAAGCAATCCATTTGGGTTGCAGTGGCCCACACCGTGCTTTCCAATCACTCCATCCCAGGAGATGTAGTCAGAGCCAACTCTAGCATTGAAGTCCCCAAGAATGATGAGCTTGTCTGCTTTAGGGATGGCAGCAATGACAGAGTGAAGGTCCTCGTAGAACTTCGCCTTCACTTCATCCGGGTTGGTCATGGTTGGGGCGTAGGCACTGACAATGGTGAGGTGCTTCTGGCCAGATGCCAGTGGGAGTTTCATGGTCATAAGCCTATCGTTGACTCCCTTTGGGATTCCAGCTAGCTTGCTGACAA
>NC_134883.1:32126263-32131263 GCF_041734735.1 Babylonia areolata
TCTCTCTCTCTCTCTCTCTCTCTCTCTTCTCTCTCTCTCTCTTTCTACTTCTCTGTCTGTGACAACAATGATAAAAGTTAGAATTAATTTACTATGGACAAGAATCACTTTTGTTCTATAAGTTTAAGTTAGTATGCATTTTACATTTTGTTGTCGCTGCGTGATCACCATATTGTGTACTTTTTGACCTCTTTCTAGGGGCCGGAGGCCTGGAGATTAAAGTTTTTGTTCTTGTTCTTGTTCTCTCCCTCTCTCCCTCCCCCCCTCTCTCTCTCTTTCTCTCTCCCTCCTTCTCTCTCTCCCTCCCTCACTGACTCTCTCTCCTCTCTCACCGCCCCCCCCCCCCCCTGTTTCTCTCTCTGCGAGTCTGTATAAATTGAGACCTCTGTAACAGGTCTTATCAAGCACGCGATAATTACTCATGGCCGTGTCTCTTTTGTTTATTACAGACACACTGACCTCGAAACCGATAAAATTATATATATATCATCTTTTCTTTTTTTATCTTATTTTTTATCATCATTCTTTTGTGTGTGTGTGTGTGTGTGTGTGTGTGTGTGTGTGTGTGTGTGTGTGTGTGTGTGTGTGTGTGTGTGTGTATGTATGTGTGTGTGTGTGTGTGTGTGTGTGTGAGTGTGTGTGTGTGTGTGTGTGTGTGTGTGTGTGTGTGTGTGTGTGTGTGTGTGTGTATGCGTGTGTGTGTGTGTTCACTTATCAGAGGAGTTAAAATAGAAATAAAACAATAAATCAGAAAAAAAAATCTTGCCTTTTCTATGAAAGAAAAAAAAAGGTATACACTCCCGCCTGCGTCATACGTCCTTGAGATAAGATAAATGATTTTGGTCCGTCTCTGTCACTCAGTGTATCTGCTTGATTGTGTGTTCTGTCTGTCTGTCTCTGTCTCTCTCTCATACATACATGATTAATTCATTCCATTGAGAGGCTGCCTCAAACTACAAATTAGTAAAACGTTGTGTGGAAATAGCTTCAAATCAATTTGTTTGCCTTTTTTATTTATTTATTTTTTTTACTATAATCTATTTATTGGCAACTGGGTGTAAAACAAAAATAGATACAGCTATGTGCAGCCTATGGTTACTAATTCCAGTTATACAGTGCCACTGAAAAATGCCGGGTTCTTCTTCTTCTCTGTTCGTGGGCTGCTACTCCCACGTTCACTCGTATGTACACGACTGAGTGGGTTTTTACCTGTATGACCGTTTTTAATCCGCCATGTGGGCAGCCACACTCCGTTTTCCGGGGTGTGCATGCTGGGTATGTTCTTGTTTCCATAACCCATCGAACGCTGACATGGATTGCAAGATCTTTAACGTGTGTATTTGATCTTCTACTTGCGTATACACACGAAAGGGGTTCAGGGACAAGTATGTCTGCACATATGTTGACCTGGGAGATCGGAAAATTCTCCACCTTTTATCTACCCACCAGGGGCTGTTACCGAGATTCGAACCCGGGACCCGGAGATTGAAAGTCTAACGCTTTATCCACTCGGCTATTGCGCTCGTTCGAACGATCTAAACCTTCAGACGCTACAAACCTGACACACTAACCACTGTGCTGTTTTTTTTTACCCATTGTGCCCAGGTAGTGCAATGTTCTTATTTATTTATCTTAAAAAAAGAAGAAGATTGAAACGATGACGATTAAACAACATCTTCGGGGATGTGTTTCAATCACATGTTTGCCTGTCTGTCTGTTTGTCTGTCGCTGTCTGTCTGTCTGTTTGATGTGTGTGTGTGTGTGTGTGTGTGTGTGTGTGTGTGTGTCCGCTTCGTGTATTTCTTTTCTTTTGTTTTAATGACAAGAAATGGTTGTTATTTTCCACTTCATGTCTTCAGTAATGAAAAAAAAAAAAAGAGAATAAAATTGAAGAAACTGAAAAGAAAAAAAAAACAAAAAACAACACCTCCTGCTGAACAACATCGCACTAATGTGTAAGGACATTCTTGAGAAACATTTTTTTTTTTGTGACTAGTGATAAGGATAATTATCAGTTGACAAAAGCGACGGGCGCAATAGCCGAGTGGTTAAAGCGTTGGACTTTCAATCTGAGGGTCCCGGGTTCGAATCACGGTGACGGCGCCTGGTGGGTAAAGGGTGGGGATTTTTACCATCTCCCAGGTCAACATATACTGCAGACCTGCTAGTGCCTGAACCCCCTTCGTGTGTAAATGCATGCAGAAGATCAAATACGCACGTTAAAGATCCTGTAATCCATGTCAGCGTTCAGTGGGTTATGGAAACAAGAACATACCCAACATGCACACCCCCGAAATCGGAGTATGGCTGCCTACATGGCGGGATAAAAACGGTCATACACGTAAAATCCCACTCGTGTACATGCGAGTGAACGTGGGAGTTGCAGCCCACGAACGCAGAAGAAGAAGAAGAAGAAGTTGACAAAAGCGGGTATCCCAAACAGGGAAACACGACTGAACAATACCAACGATCAGTGCTGATCCACAGACTGATATAAATAAATATGTCTGACGCACTCACCAACCAGCAAGCAAGCAACCCAAGTAGACAAACAGGAACCAGTAACACCAGCATCTCAGAAGAGCAAAAAAAAAAAAAAAACCCACCAAAAAGCATTTTTAGATCATTGAAGAACGCCCCCCCCCCCCCTCCAGGAATAACCCGCCGGGGTATACTTCAGCTAGTCAGAATGAACCCTTTCCCTAAGTTAGATTTTACATCCCCTCCCCCCAGCCTAACCCACCCACCCCCGTCCTCCTCCTCCTCCTCCCTTGCCTCCTCGTAATGAATACCGCAGTCATTCTAGAGTCGTTTGAAATGACTCCAAGGGTGAATTTGACCCAGTTGAAATCAATACAGACCGTCGGAGTACAACTCTCACACGCTTTGCTTCAATTACATGATGACAGTGGATAGGAAGAGGGTTGGGGGGTGGGAGGTCAGTGAAAGCTAGCCCAGAATAGCCCCCTCACCTTCACCCCCTCCTCCATTTCTCCTCGTAATGAATACCGCCGTCATTCTAGAGTCGCTTGAAATGACTCCAAGGGTGAATTTGACCCAGCTGGAATCAATACTCGAAGTAAAACTCTCACACGCTTGCTTCAATTACATGACAATGGACAGAAGGGGTGGGGGTGGGGGGGTCAGTGAAGGCTAGCCCAGAATAGCCCCCTCACCCCTTCCTCCATTTCTCCTGGTAATGAATACCGCCGTCATTCTAGAGTCGCTTGAAATGACTCCAAGGGTGAATTTGACCCAGCTGGAATCAATACTCGAAGTAAAACTCTCACACGCTTGCTTCAATTACATGACAATGGACAGAAGGGGTGGGGGTGGGGGGTCAGTGAAGGCTAGCCCAGAATAGCCCCCTCACCCCTTCCTCCATTTCTCCTGGTAATGAATACCGCCGTCATTCTAGAGTCGCTTGAAATGACTCCAAGGGTGAATTTGACCCAGCTGGAATCAATACTCGAAGTAAAACTCTCACACGCTTGCTTCAATTACATGACAATGGACAGAAGGGGGTGGGGGTGGGGGGTCAGTGAAGGCTAGCCCAGAATAGCCCCCTCACCCTCACCCCTTCCTCCATTTCTCCTGGTAATGAATACCGCCGTCATTCTAGAGTCGCTTGAAATGACTCCAAGGGTGAATTTGACCCAGTTGGAATCAACACAGAACATCGAAGTAAAACTCTCACACGCTTGCTTCAATTACATGATGACAATGGATAGGAGAAGGGGGTAGGGCTGGGGGTGGGGGTCAGTGAAGGCTAACCCAGAATGTCCCTCCCCCCCACCACCCCTCACACACCCTAAACTCTCCATATTTCTGGAGCTTGATTGCACCCGAAGCACAGGGGGTGATTTCCAACTACTGTAGGGGGGTGGAGTGGGGTAGGGGCGATCTTGACCACCTACAAAAGGACCTCGGTGCTGTTTCCCCTGACTGTTACCTTTTGAAACTTCCTCGTGTCAGCACAAGAACCTATGGCGAACGTTCTTTCCTCTTTGCTGCTCCTCACATCTGGAACAACCTTCCTCGAGTCATCATATCCGTGCATCTGATTCTATCTCTGATTTTCGCTCTTCACCAAACCCCCCCTCCCCCAAAAAAACAAAAACAAAACAAAAAACAAAAAAACAAAACAAAACAAAAAAATCCCAAAAAACCCAAACAAACAAAAAAACAAAAACCCCTCATCTTTTTAAAACCTATCTATCAGTTCTCTCAGCTTCCTTGTTCTCCAACACCACCCATGTCAGCTCACTTTGGATGTATGAATAGTGGGAGAGGGAAAGTGGCCGGGGGGATGAGGGGGGTGGTGTGTGTGTGTGTGTGTGTGTGTGTGTGTGTGTTTGTGTGTGTGTGTGAGAAAGACTAGTCATGAATGATTTATATAAATTGTAATATTTTTCCTTTCATGTCAAGCGCCCTGAGCTCTTAGAGAGAAAGGGCGCTATATAAATGTACATTATTATTACTATTATCATTATTGTTGTTGTTGTTGTTGTTGTTGTTATTATTATTATCATCATTACCATCATCATCGTTATCATCGTTATCATTATTAGTGTTATCATTATTATTACTATTATTCTTAGAGCCCAGCCAACTTAATGACTCCAGGTAAAACCCAGAATGGGGTGTGTGTGTGTGTGTGTGTGTGTGTGTGTGTGTGTGTGTGTGTGTGTGTTGGGGGGGGGGGGGGGGGCGGGGGCAGTGAGGAAGGGAGGGGGGGGATGATAGTTTGAGGCTGCTACACCGGTACACCGCAAACTAAAAACACCCAGAGCTGGCGCTCAGCTGACACCCAGCTGCTGTGCATAATCACAAGCTAGACTAGACATGTGGTGGGAAAAGAAGGAAAGCTGACTCTTTGGTGAAGTGATTACTCACGCTGCACTGTGACCTCCCCTTGACCCCAAGTACCTCAGTGTTCCTGAGAAGGGTGGGTGGCCGGGTTGTATTGGTATGGGGCCAAAAAACAAACAACAAACAAA
>NC_134883.1:32136263-32143763 GCF_041734735.1 Babylonia areolata
GCTTAGTATTTTATGAAGGACTATGACGCTCAAACTAGAAGGCAATATTGTACTGGCTCTTTGTGTTTGCAGCTTTTGTGGGGCTTGTTGGCTTTTGGAAACCATCCCAACGCCAACTGTCCTAAAAACCCTCTTGGCCGAGAGAGTGGGGATGTAACTTGGGCAAGACACTCTCCATTTTTAATCAAATTCTTGCCCAGATAGTTGGGACAGCAGTTTGCCTCCTCTGCTGTTCTGATGGTCATAGTCGGACACGACTAACTATCATACAGAATCTGATGACCTCTGGTGCTCCAGAACCGTTCCCCATGGCTTTGCCACTGCCGACAAACGTCACTTAACTCACTCAGTACGGCCAGTCCTCTCTTCTCCTCTACACAGACCCCTCGGATGTCCAGTGGGTGTCTGAATGACCCAAACTTTAGCTTCCGTCGTCAGAATTGTGGTATTCTTTGTCAACATTCACGTCTTCAGTATAAGAGCCTTCCGCTTGCAATATTTTGATGATGGTAATTGGGGTGAAACGCTGTTAACGTCGTCTCTTTCGCCGTTCGTATGGAGAGAGTTAACTTCTCCAGCTCTGCAGTCCATCCCTGAAAGAAAGGCCTGGATACCGCGTTGTCTGAGGAACGTCAGTGCTGACATCCAGCCACCTTGCAACGCAATACAATTCAACACAATGTTATACACAATTCAACACAATGTAATACAATTCAACACATTGAAATGCAATACACTGCAATGCAATGCAATATATTGCAATGCAATGCGATACAATGCAATGCAATACAATTCAACACAATACAATACAATTCAACACAATGGAATACAATACAATGCAATGCAATACAATGCAATACAATGCGATGCAATACAATGCAATACAATACAACACAACACAATGCAACACAATACAATACAATACAATACAATACAACACAAGGCAATACAATACAGCACAATGGAATGCAATACCATACAAAAAATGCAACAAAATACAATGCGACGCAACACAATACAACACAATACAATACAATGCAATACAATGCAATATAATACAATACAAAACAACACAACACAATGCAACACAATACAATGCAATGCGATGCAATACAATGCAATTCACTACAATACAACACAATTTAATACAATGCGATGCAATACAATGCAATACAATACAACACAACACAATGCAACACAATACAATACAATACAATACAACACAAGGCAATACAATACAGCACAATGGAATGGAATACCATACAAAAAAAAATGCAACAAAATACAATGCGACGCAACACAATACAACACAACACAATACAATACAATGCAATACAATGCAATATAATACAATACAAAACAACACAACACAATGCAACACAATACAATGCAATGCGATACAATACAATGCAATTCACTACAATACAACACAATTTAATACAATGCAATCCGATCCAATGCAATGCAATAGAATACGTTTAGTACAATACAAAACAAACATTTTAGTGCATGTCTTTGGCTACCAGTGGAAGCAATATATATATATATATATATATATATATATATATTTTTTTTTTTTTTTTACTGCTTTTTATCATTTTGAAGAGCACTGGGAGAAGACGTCCTTTATAATGTTCTTGGGTATTGAATTCCAGAAGAAGCAACAAACCAATAAGCTTGCCGACCATATCGCTTTGTTTTAACTCTTTCCATACGAACGGCGAAAGAGACAACGTTAACAGCGTTTCTCCCCAATTACCACCATCAAAATATTACAAGCGGAAGGCTCTTACACTGAAGAGGTGAATGTTGACAAAGAATATCACAATTCTGACGACGGAAGCTAAAGGTTGGGTCATTCAGACACCCACTGGACATCCGAGGGGTCTGTGTAGAGGAGAAGAGAGGACTGGCCGTACTGAGTGAGTTAATGTCTGTTGGTCTGGGGACGCGAATCAGCCAGTTTCAGTTTCAGTATGTTTCTCAAGGAGGCGTCACTGCGTTCGGACGAATCCGTATACGCTGCATCACATCTGCTAGGCAGATGCGTGACCAGCAGCATAACCCAAAGTGCTAAGTCAGGCTTTGAGTGCATGCATATATATTTGTGTACTTATCAGAGTAGATTTCTTCGACAGAATTTTGCCAGAGGACAACATTCTAGTCGTTGCCATGGGTTCCTCTTCAGTGCGCTAAGTACGTGCTGCACAAGGGACCTCGGTTTATCGTCTCATCCGAAAGACTCGACGCTCAGTTTGATTTTCCAGTCAAACTAGGGCAGAAAGGGCGAGAGCGGGATTCGAACTCAGACCCCCACAGACTCTGTATTGGCAGATGAGCGTCTTAGCCATTCTGCCACCTTCCTCCCTCAGCCATCAAACTTAGATACCTCTACAATAACCAAGGCCGTTCGTGCACACTTTTGGTGGCCCCCCCCCACCCCCACCCCACCCCACCCTATCCCCCTGCACTACATCGCATTATTTCGGCCAATGGTATCAGTCCACGCCTATCTTGTTGGCCCGAAGAGCGTGTCTGAATGGCATCCGTGGGGTCACGCCCGTGAAAGGGACAACTGAAGTCGTCCTGTCGAGAGGTCAATCACATCACTATAAAGATCAATCCCCGTAAAAATCAGTCAAGGTTTCTCTCTTGTCTCTGTCTGTCTGTCTGTGTGTCTGTGTCTCTCTCTCTCACGCTCTCTCTCCTTCTCTGCTTTAATCCCCTTCATGTGTATGCATAGGCAAAGATAACATTTTCACGTTACATATCCCGTTTTCTATATCAGTGGTCGGTGGATTACGGAAAAATGCGCACATGCGCACTTCAGAAAGCAGTTTCTTCTTCTTCTTCTTCTTCTTCATCGTCATTTGTATTTTGTATTTGTATTTCTTTTTATCACAACAGATTTCTCTGTGTGAAATTCGGGCTGCTCACCATAGGGAGAGCGCGTCGCAATACTACAGCGCCACCCATTTTTTTTGTATTTTTTCCTGCGTGCAGTTTTATTTGTTTTTCCTACCGAAGTGGATTTTTCTACAGAATTTTGCCAGGAACAACCCTTTTGTTGCCGTGGGTTCTTTTACGTGCGCTAAGTGCATGCTGCACACGGGACCTCGGTTTATCGTCTCATCCAAATGACTAGCGTCCAGACCACCACTCAAGGTCTAGTGGAAGGGGAGAAAATATCGACGGCTGAGCCGTGATTCGAACCAGCGTGCTCAGATTCTCTCGCTTCCTAGGCGGACGCGTTACCTCTAGGCCATCACTCCACATACGTGGATGTGTAAAAACCGTTAACAAGCAACGTTCACTCCGTCACAGATAGAGTGAATGTGGGAGTTGAAGCCGATGAACAGAGACAAAGAGGAGGGGGCCGGAGGGGGGGGGGGAAGCAGTGCTTATTATTCTTATATTTGAGAACCAAAATAAAAATTGCTCTGCTCAGTTGTTCCTTTGCTAGCTTTTTCTTTTCTTCATGTCTCAGCTTTCAAAGTACGTTGCTTATAGTGTTATGTTTGTGTTGTGCCTCTACCTTTACTTGTAACCACCCCTACTGACATGGGCCAATGGCCTTTTCATTAACTCACTCAGTACGGCCAGTCCTCTCTTCTCCTCTACACAGACCCCTCGGATGTCCAGTGGGTGTCTGAATGACCCAACCTTTAGCTTCCGTCGTCAGAACTGTGGTATTCTTTGTCAACATTCACCTCTTCAGTATAAGAGCCTTCCGCTTGTAATATTTTGATGATGGTAATTGGGATGAAACGCTGTTAACGTCGTCTCTTTCGCCGTTCGTATGGAGAGAGTTAAAACATTTCAGTGTTCAGAGTTCTTTTCTTTATGTCTACCTCTTTCTTACCGAGCAGCGAAGTATTTACATGCCGAATTCAAAGAGCCAATGATCTTGAGTTCGAGATATCCGAAAAGGGTCTGCAGTCATACACCTGTGATAACAGACAGGTGTTAGAACATCACTGTGCTGTTCCCATGCAATAACAGGAGGAAGAGAAAATTCTTAAGTCTTGTTACCGACATGCACACACATGTATGTTGTGTGCAACCCGGCTGTGGATAACTGCTGAGGTCAGGCAAAGTTCATGCTGGTAGGTAGTAGAGGTCAGTTTTTTGGATGATACATCCATATCTCATAGTATCCTTCTTCAAAGCACGATAAGAAACAAAAAATCAAACCCTTTTCCATCGCTACACTTCTTCTTCTTCGTTTGTGGGCTGCAACTCCCACGTTCACTCGTATGTACACGAGTGGGCTTTTACGTGCATGACCGTTTTTACCCCGCCATGAAGGCAGCCATACTCCGCTTTCGGGGGTGTGCATGCTGGGTATATTCTTGTTTCCATAACCCACTGAACGCTGACATGGATTACAGGATCTTTAACGTGTGTATTTGATCTTGTGCGTACGTATGCACACGAAGGGGGTTCAGGCACTAGCATGTCTGCACATATGTTGACCTGGGAGATCAGAAAAATCTCCACCGTTTACCCACCAGGAGCCGTTACCGAGATTCGAACCCTGGACCCTCAGATTGAAAGTCCAACGCTTTAACCACTCGGCTATTGCGTCCGTCCATCGCTAAAAAATACCTTGGCTTGAGAATTTCACCTTTGTAAATTTCACTTTCAAGGTGTCAAAGCGTGCAGACTGATCCATATACGCTACGCTACATCTGCTAAAAAAAAAGAAAGAAAAAAAGAACAGATGCCTTTCCTCCTCATACACTCAATGCGTTGGTCCGGTCTTGAGAGTCTTCCCCGGGTTTGTATAAAACATTAACATGAAATGAAACTGTTGCTATGAAGGAGTGGATTCTGACAAACAAGCAGCTTAAACTTAATGACGTCAATACAGAAGCCACACTTATGGGTTCTAAGTCTGCATTTAGTCATCAAATTTCAGACTAGAATGTGTGAATGTGAATGTGTGTCTGCATGTTTTACATTTATTTGCTTATTTATCATCATTGTTGTCTTTTTGTGTGTGTGTGTGTGCTTAGAGATGACTTCAAGATTTTGCACCTTATAATTATTATTATTATTATTATTATGTATTTATTTATCATTTTTAATTTATTTTATTTATTTATTTATTTATTTTTCTCAAGGCCTGACTAAGCGCGTTGGGTTACGCTGCTGGTCACGCATCTGCTTGACAGATGTGTGTAGCGTATATGGATTTGACCGAACGCAGTGACGCCTCCTTGGGCTACTGATAATGATACTGATACTGATCAGACTAGACCAATCAACTTTCAAAATCCTGTCAGAAGCCTGGATGCATTTTTGTTTTTTTAGTCAGCTCTGCCAGTGCACGACCATGTCAGTAATCTATGTGAAACTGCAAACTTCCAATTGAGGAAAACCCGTACCATTCGACCGTATCTAACTATTGAAGCAACCAATCAGCTTGTTTGTTACTTGATCCTAAGTCGCATTGACAACTACAATTTCTTGCTTGCTGGTCTGCCTTCCGTTTGTTTTCACGCGCCTTCAAATAATTTGTCATTTTCAACAAGACTGCAAAAATCATTTTCAGAAAGTCAAAACAAGGATCACGTTACCCACACTTTTACGTCAGCTTAACTGGGTTCCCATCTATTACAGAATTCAGTACAAAATTGTACAATTTTGTGTTCGGGGCTGTGTGTTTGCTTTCCTCCCTTTGTTTGAGTAACACTTCCTGTTAACTCACTCAGTACGGCCAGTCCTCTCTTCTCCTCTACACAGACCCCTCGGATGTCCAGTGGGTGTCTGAATGACCCAAACTTTAGCTTCCGTCGTCAGAATTGTGGTATTCTTTGTCAACATTCACGTCTTCAGTATAAGAGCCTTCCGCTTGCAATATTTTGATGATGGTAATTGGGGTGAAACGCTGTTAACGTCGTCTCTTTCGCCGTTCGTATGGAAAGAGTTAAGACTTCACGTGGATCTCATGACGTGTACGCATGTGTTTTGACCTTCTGCATGCATGTGGACACACACAGGGGTTTTCGGTACGGAAAAATTTGCACAAATCTTAACCTTTGGAATGGGAAAATCCTGCATCCTATATAGCCTGACTACTCTGTACTTTTTATGATGATTCACCAAAGAGGTTGTGTCTCTGCGCCTGGAATGAAATACCCTTGAACGCAATACGATCGAGGCACATGCTGCCACACATGCACATCCCACAAAATGGTGTCGTGTCTTCAAGGTCTGGGACTTAAGCTCTTTGTTGTCATAACGTCTCCACCAACGACCCCGGTGAGTCAGTCTTGTCACGTACCTCCAGAATGTTGACCCGGCTCCTGTAGAGTGCGCTGGACATAGCAAAGACACCGGTGAGTTGTGTGCCAGAATACCCTCTCTGATCTTACTACCTGGACATTTTGACAAACACACAGAGAGACACGAATACAGATAGGGAAGTGTGGAGATGGGTCACACACACACACACACACACACACACACACACACACACACACACACACAGAGGGAGAGAGGGAGGGAGAGAGAGATATTCAGATTCAGATTCATTTTAGGCCTAGGCCAGTCATGAAGGGGAATGTGAACAGACAATAATTATATCATTTTCAGACATAAGGATTACAGAGAGAGAGACAGACAGACAGAGACAGAGGCAGAGAGAGAAACACACAGTCTGCCTCTGAGAGTCACCCACAACTGTTCTTTAATCCCCAGCTGAGTCTGCCTCTGAGAGAGTCACCCACAACTGTTCTTTAATCCCCAACTGAGTCTGCCTCTGAGAGTCACCCACAACTGTTCTTTAATCCCCAACTGAGTCTGCCTCTGAGAGTCACCCACAACTGTTCTTTAATCCCCAACTGAGTCTGCCTCTGAGAGAGTCACCCACAACTGTTCTTTAATCCCCAACTGAGTCTGCCTCTGAGAGAGTCACCCACAACTGTTCTTTAATCCCCAACTGAGTCTGCCTCTGAGAGTCATCCACAACTGTTAATTCCCAGCTGTGTCTGCAAGAGTAATGACCGCGATTCCTATTAGTTTTCGCAGATGGCCTGGAGGTAAAGCGTCCGCCTAGGAAGTGAGAGAATCTGAACGCGCTGTTTCGAATCACGGCTCAGCCGCCAATATTTTTTTCCCCCTCCACTAGACCTTGAGTGGTGATCTGGACGCTAGTCATTCGGAGACGATAAACCAAGGTCTCGTGTGCAGAATGCACTTAGCGCACGTAAAAGAACCCACGGCAACAAAAGGGTTGTTCCTGGCAAAATTCTGTAGAAAAATCCACTTCGATAAGAAAAAGAAATAAAACTGCACGCAGGGGGAAAAAAAGAAGAAAAAAGGGTGGCTCTGTAGTATAGCGACGCGCTCTCCCTGGGAAGAGCAGCCCGAATTTCACACAGAGAAATCTGTTGTGATAAAAGAAATACAAATACAAATACAAATACTGATGTCAACCACCCCGGTAGGTCTGCAGAATCAATTAAATGTTTTAAAACATGAAGCTGACCGTTT
>NC_134883.1:32148763-32151263 GCF_041734735.1 Babylonia areolata
GCATGCACACCCCCGAAAACGGAGTATGGCTGCCTACATGGCGGGGTAAAAACGGTCATACACGTAAAAGCCCACTCGTGTGCATACGAGTGAACGCAGAAGAAGAAGAAGAAGCAGAAGGAACAAACCCAGACACTTCCTCACGTGGATGGTTACGTCATGTAAATGTTCGCCATTTCTGTAGTTGTAAAATCATCTTTGACTTTGACCTTCGTTCAAAGTCACACCATCATGATCACTGTCATGTTTTGACTTGTCGAAGCCGACGACGACTTCAAAAACTTAAATGTTTAAAAAGAACAGCTCTATTTAAGTGCGAAACATACTTCATGTTTTTCGTTTGTTTTTGCGTTTCCTTGCGTTTACGATCACCGACATGTGTGACGGGACATTAAACAAAATTCCTCCTGGCGTTTAAGATTTATGTTTTCTTTACGAAAAGATTCAAACGATTATTATTTCTCACACTCGCACCTGCGCCTTGATGGGCGAACGCTTTTGAATGATAAAACTGACCATAGGTCAATTCTGGTCGTAGGGGGTTTTGATACAGGTGATCCTGCACCCAGGACATTGCATTCAAACTAGGCACCTCCCGCCCTTCCCCCGCCCCCACTCCAGTCCACGTGCTTAGCTTGACTGGCCTCCTCCACCACTGGGATAAGTTGTATAATATGCAGGACCATGGTGTCCACGACTAGGGGATAGGGTACAAAGGTGTGTGTGTGTGTGTGAGTGGGGGGGTGGAGGGGGGGGGGCGGAGGGGGAGTGAGAGGAGGAGGAAGGGACGGTGGTCACCTTGCTTGCTGACCACAGATATCGTGTCAGTATCTCAAAGAGGCGTCACTGCGTTCGGACAAATCCATATACGCTACACTACATCTGCTAGGCAGATGCCTGACAGCAGCATAAACCCAGGCCTTGAGTGCATGCTTACATATTTGTGTACCTATCAGAGTGGATTTCTTTTCTTTTCTTTTTTTTTTTAACATAATTTTGCCCGAGGACAACACTCTCGTTGCCATGGGTTCTTTTTCAGTGCGCCAAGTGCGTGCTGCACAAGGGACCTCGGTTTATCGTCTCATCCGAAAGATTAGACGCTCAGTTTGCTTTTCCAGTCAAACTTGGGAAGAAAGGGCGAGAGCGGGATTCGAACCCACGCCCTCACGGACTCTTTGCATTGGCAGCTGAGCGTCTTAACCAATCTGCCACCTTCCTCCGCCACAGACTTGATCATTTGTATTTGTATTTCTTTTTTATCACAACAGATTTCTCTGTGTCAAATTCGGGCTGCTCTCCCCAGGGACAGCGCGTCGCTATACTACAGCGCCACCCTTTTTTTTTTGGTATTTTTTTCCGCGTGCAGTTTTATTTGTTTTTCCTATCGAAGTGGATTTTCCTTCAGAATTTTGCAAGGAACAACCCTTTTGTTGCCGTGGGTTCTTTTTACGTGCGCTAAGTGCATGCTGCACACAGGGACCTTGGTTTATCGTCTCATCCGAATGACTAGCGCCCAGACCACCACTCAAGGTCTAGTGGAAGGGGAGAAAATATCGACGGCTGAGCCGTGATTCGAACCAGCGTGCTCAGATTCTCTCGCTTCCTAGGCGGACGCGTTACCTCTATGCCATCACTCCAATAATATAGTTCAACGTGAAGGTAGGTGGTCCAGATCTGGTGTGGGGCCCTGACCTGGCCCTGGACGACCACATGTGTAACGCCGCGCCGTCATCGCTGACCAGTAAGCAGAGACCGTTATCTCATGACAAGACTAGACTAGACCGCACGGATGCATTTAGTGTTGTCGTTTTCCAAGTCACTGCCAAGTCAGCAATCTGTCTGTCTGTCTGTCTCTCTCTGTAAACACACACACACACACACACACACACACACACACACACATATATATATATATATATATATATTATTGTATTACTCTTTTCTTTTTGTTACAACAGATTTCTCTGTGAAATTCGGGCTGCTCACCCCCAGGGAGAGCGCGTCGCTACACTGAGAGCGCCACCATTTTTTTTAATTAAAAAAAAAAAAAATTCCTGCCTGCAGTTGTTTTTTTTATGTTTTCCTATCGAAGTGGATTTTTCTACAGAATTTTGCCAGGAACAACTCTTTTGTTGCCGTGAGTTCTTTTACGTGTGCTAATTGCATGCTGCACACGGGACCTCGGTTTATCGTCCCATCCGAATGACTAACGTCCAGATCACTACTCATGGTCCAGCGGAGGGGGAGAAAATACTGGCGACTCTGCCGGGATTCGAACCAGTGCGCTCAGATTCTCTCGTTTCCTTCCTAGGTGGACGCGTTACCTCTAGGCCATCACTCCACATATATATTGGATTTTTTAACATGCTGTTTTGAATTTGACAATACTCACATAATTTGCGTCTGAACTTTTAGACATTTTGCAAACTTGTTGATGAGACCCTAAGGTTACTGTGTGAAATTTTTCAATTAATTCGGTTTCTCTGTCACTGAGAAAATA
>NC_134883.1:32156263-32166263 GCF_041734735.1 Babylonia areolata
CTTATCACCTTGAGGTGTGCACGTGCTCGTGCGGTATGTGTATATGTGTGTGTGTGTGTGTGTGTGTGTGTGTGTGTGTGTGTGTGTAGTATGTGTGTGTGTGTGTGTGTGTAGTGTCTGTCTGTGTTTTTCTGTATGTGTTTGTGTGTATGTGTTTGTGTGTATGTGTTTGTGTGCGTGTGGCTTGTACAAATGTGTGTGTGTGTGTGTGTGTGTGTGTGTGTGTGTGTGTAGTATGTGTGTGTGTGTGTGTGTGTGTGTAGTGTCTGTCTTTATCTTTCTGTATGTGTTTGTGTGTATGTGTTTGTGTGCGTGTGGCTTGTACAAATGTGTGTGTGTGTGTGTGTGTGTGTGTGTGTGTGTGTGTGTGTGTGTGTGTGTTTACTTTTAAAGCTGTTTTTTGGGGGGTCGTGCCCGCATTAAAAAAAGATAGCAACACAACCCAGCTGCTAATTTATTAGGAATCCTCACTTCACGTCAAAGCTGATAAAATGCCCATCTTGCATTTTCGTCCCTGTTTTTTTTATAATTTTTTTTTTTTATAATCATTTTATTATTTCTTTTGCAGTGATAAAATCCTGCGAGGGAGAGCAGAAGGGGGCTAATAAGAGACCTGTGTGTTATAGAGTGGGGTTCAGGGAGGGGTTGGGATATTTCTCTGACGCGGGTAACTCGAGTCTTGACGTCAGAGCTTGAGATACGAGCGCCCAGCATCTCAGACTGGTTTCTTTCTAGAAGACAGATATCAGAAGAAGTGTTTTTTTGAGGATGATGATTCTGTTTGTTGTTGTTTGTTTGTTTGTTTGTTTGTTTGTTTGTTTGTTTGTTTGTTTGTTTGTTTTCAAAAGCCGTGTGCTTTTGGAGTATGTTTACATGTGTCTGAATGAATGTGTGTGCGTGCGTGTGTGTGTGTGTGTGTGTGTGTGTGTGTGTGTGTGTGTGTGTGTGTGTGTGTGTGTGTGTGTGTGTGTGTGTGTGTGTGTGTGTGTGTGTGTGTGTGTGAACATAATGAAATGAATAAGTGCATTTCTTAAGTGGTAAAATCTCTCTCTCTCTCCTCTCGCTCCTCTCTCTCTCTCTCTCTCTCTCTCTCTCTGTCTACAGCCTGCCTATGGGATTTCTCTGATGTGTTTCAAGTACGAACACACACACACACACACACACACACACACACACACACACACCATAACGCGGTATCAGTCGAACACCGAATCCTGTTTCGCAGCAAAGAGGTCTAAGGTCACTTTTCGTCTTAAAAAAAAAAGAAAAAAAAGAAAAGAAATATATATATAACAACACTGATAATTTTTTTTATCATTGACCTGTGTATCGTTATCCTGTTCAGTTGGTGACCTTAGTGTTTTAGTCGGCTAGGTATCATCGTCTGTCTTCAGCGGACAAGTAACTTTCGCTGGGTAACTGCACATAGGATTGGACAAACCTTGAGATATAATCGAGAAATTAGCAATGGAGGAGGGATAAAAGGTGGGAGTGAGGGTATGGTGGGCGATGAGATAGCCCGTACCCTGCAGTTCGCTCTGAGCGAATTTAACAATACATGTGCTATGGAAAAGGTACATGAACATGCTTTTTTTTTTTTTTTTTTTTTTTTGTTGTAATCTTTAAAACTTTAAAATACCAAACTCGCCAAAAATACTCTTCAGAATCGATATCAGAACTGAATGGGTCAGGGAGCCTAAGTATAGATATGAAGCAGCTGGTAAACAAGCATAGAAGCTCTCTCGTGGGCCCGTTGCGATTTATGGTTAATTGATAACAATGTCACCGTAACATTGTCTCGTCAACTTTGGATAGGGAACTGTTGATATGTAAAAATAAAGTGGTCGTCAATTTTTTATTTTTTTTTTTTTTTATATTTTTAGAACAGATGGACTGATGAATCTATAATGGATATGTTTTGTATGTGAAATTTTGTAACAAAGCTGCCAATTTAAAGACTGATTAGTAGAGAGAGAGAGAGAGAGAGAGAGAGAGAGAGAGAGAGAGAGAGTTGGGAACAGGGAAGGGAAGACAAATACAGATGAACAAATAAATTATCGTTCCTGTACATTCAAATAGAAAGGCGGAATTTCTGAACCAGCAGCGCTTGTCAAAGTCCGGCCACATGACGGTGACGATGTCGACAGTAACAAGAATAATAATAAGTATGATTTCTTATACCGCACACTTCGAAATCACACAAACCCAATGTACCACTAAACCGGTACCGTTACAGTCAAACGTAGCCTTGATTTCCCCCCCTACCTTGGCCGCAGTGACAGTTTGTTAAAATAGCTCAACGTTCCAGTTTGATAAACCACCACCCCACACCCCACCCACCCACCCTCTCTCGAATTTCACCAGCTGGACTCGTAACCGTATGTTGACATGATTCTTATCGTCAAGAGTTAACCGACTTTGAGAAGACATCTTAACTCTCTCCATACGAACGGCGAAAGAGACGACGTTAACAGCGTTTCATCCCAATTACCATCATCAAAATATTGCAGGCGGAACGCTCTTATACTGAAGAGGTGAATGTTGACAAAGAATACCACAGTTCTGACGACGGAAGCTAAAGGTTGGGTCATTCAGACACCCACTGGACATCCGAGGGGTCTGTGTAGAGGAGAAGAGAGGACTGGCCGTACTGAGTGAGTTAAAGTTTATCACGACTGAATCTCGCAGCGAACGCGCTTGGCTTGTAAGAGGTTAAATAAATCGGACCACAGGTTGTTGCTTCGTCAGTTTTCATTTGGCTGTACCCCCGGGCGTTGGTGGAGTTTTGACCACATGAAAGAGCGAGGACATACAAACAGACCTGATGACGATGAGAAAGGGTCAGTGGATCAAATCATTTATTTCAGGTAAGGGACTGAACTGAAAAGGGAAATGGGAAGGGGGGGTGTGGGGGCGTAGGGGCGGAGGGGGCGGGGGACGACACCCCGTTATTATTGTATACACACCAGTTACGAAACTCAAACATACATAAGATAGACAGCCAAAGAAAAAATACACAAAAGTGTGCAAATACAACACTATAACATTGTAAGAAAATGAATAAGATTTTGTAGATAAGAAGTTGCGATTTGAAAAAATCTCTCTCTCTCTCTCTCTCTCTCTCTCTCTCTCTGCGTGTGTGTTCAATTTCACTTGTTTCCACTTTGTCATATTAGAAGGCTCTCTCTCTCTCTGTACACACACACACACACACACACACACACACACATATATATATATATATATGTGTGTGTGTGTGTGTGTGTGTGTGTGTGTGGGCAGACAGATATACATATAGATCAGCAGGCAGTCACAGGCTATCGATAGATCGATAGATTGAATAACCTGTCCTTCATGTACTGGATCACTCACTTTAATAACTTTACCCAGCTGACCACACTGACCACTGAGAGGTCTGTCTACCTCCGCCCGCACGCCCGCCCGCCGGCCGGCCGGCGACTTGTCCTGCTTTTGGTTGTGATTGATGTAGGTCAAGGAACATGGAAATGACCTGTTGTCCTACCGAGACAAGGCAGTGTGACCCCCCCCCCCACCTCCACCCCCACCCCATAACACCACCACCCACCCCTACCCCCACCCCCACCCCTCCTTCCCGTCCCCCCTTCGCTTTCTGTTCCTTGTCAACATCGTGTTGTGGTGTTATCTCCCCGTGTAAAAGAGAGGGTACAGGTCCTGTGAGGTGAAGCCTCGTCCTCTCGGTGTGTTAACCCCCCCCCCCCCCCGTGTCTGCCGAACCCTGGTAAATTAATGAAGACTGAGTGTGCTCTGACTTTGAAAAGCAAGAACTGCTGTGTGTGTCCTTTTATGAAGTGTTGACTTCAATGAACAGTATGGGGAGTTGACTTCATTGAACAGTATGGGGAGTTGACTTTTCTGAACAGTATGGGGAGTTGACTTCAGTGAACAGTATGGGGAGTTGACTTCAATGAACAGTATGGGGAGTTGACTTCATTGAACAGTATACGGAGTTGACTTTTCTGAACAGTATGGGGAGTTGACTTTAATGAACAGTATGGAGAGTTGACTTCAATGAACAGTATAGGGAGTTGACTTCAATGAACAGTATGGGAAGTTGACTTCAATGAACAGTATAGGGAGTTGACGTTAATGAACAGTATAGGGAGTTGACGTTAATGAACAGTATGGAGAGTTGACTTTAATGAACAGTATGGAGAGTTGACTTCAATGAACAGTATAGGGAGTTGACTTTAATGAACAGTATGGGGAGTTGACTTCAATGAACAGTATGGGGAGTTGACTTCAATGAACAGTATGGGAAGTTGACTTCAATGAACAGTATAGGGAGTTGACGTTAATGAACAGTATGGAGAGTTGACTTTAATGAACAGTATGGAGAGTTGACTTCAATGAACAGTATAGGGAGTTGACTTTAATGAACAGTATGGAGAGTTGACTTCAATGAACAGTATGGGGAGTTGACTTCAATGAACAGTATGGGGAGTTGACTTTTCTGAACAGTATGGGGAGTTGACTTCAATGAACAGTATGGGAGTTGACTTCAATGAACAGTATGGGGAGTTGACTTTACTGAACAGTATGGGGAGTTGAGGTTCAATGAACAGTATGGGGAGTTGACTTCATTGAACAGTATAGGGAGTTGACTTTTCTGAACAGTATGGGGAGTTGACTTCAATGAACAGTATAGGGAGCTGACTTTTCTGAACAGTATGGGGAGTTGACTTTACTGAACAGTATGGGGAGTTGACTTTACTGAACAGTATGGGGAGTTGAGGTTCAATGAACAGTATGGGACGTTGACTTCAATGAACAGTATGGAGAGTTGACTTTACTGAACAGTATGGAGAGGTGACTTCAATGAACAGTATAGGGAGTTGACTTTTCTGAACACTGGGTATGGGGAGCTGACTTTACTGAACAGTATGGGGAGCTGACTTTAATGAACTTTACTGAACAGTATGGGGAGCTGACTTTAATGAACAAAAAAAAAAGTAAAGCAGTCCCAAGAAGTCCAAAATAAGGAAGAATGGTGACCAGCACCCTGACCTGTCACCTCAATCTGATCTCGGTCTGGTGACACCGACGAGCGTACCTCTTGTCAACAGCAGTTAAGGGGTGAAAGGCTCTCAAGATCTTAGTAGTAAAGAGATATTATTAAGGTCACTGGGTGTTCGAAGTAAACAGCACTCGTAGCGGGTAAAACGTGTTGACTCTTCGGGTATAAAATATTGGGAGCATTATAAACGTGTCGGTTTTGAGAAGATATGAACCAGTCTCCCCAGATGACTCACCTCCTCCACTCTCCTCCTCTCTCCTCCTCTTTTCCTCCTTTGAATATCTCGGGTTCACCACCACCACTAACACTACTTCCTTTCCTATCCCATTTTTTTTGTATTTTGTATTTCTTTTTATCACAACAGATTTCTCTGTGTCAAATTCGGACTGCTCTCCCCAGGGAGAGCGCGTCGCTACACTACAGCACCACCCATTTTTTTTGTATTTTTTCCTGCGTGCAGTTTTATTTGTTTTTCCTATTGAAGTGGATTTTTCTACAGAATTTTGCCAGGAACAACCCTTTTGTTGCCGTGGGTTCTTTTACGTGCGCTAAGTGCATGCTGCACACGGGACCTCGGTTTATCCTCTCATCCGAATGACTAGCGTCCAGACCACCACTCAAGGTCTAGTGGAGGGGGAGAAAATAACGACGACTGAGTAGTGATTCGAACCAGCGCGCTCAGATTCTCTCACTTCCTAGGCGGACGCGTTACCTCTAGGCCATACCCCCCTCCCCCGCTTCCCACCCCCACCCTCCCCTACCCAAACATCCCCTAAGAACATCGGGCGCGGGTTAAATATATTGAACACATGAATATCGGAGATAGTTGAACTGTGTGTCTGTCATCGAAATAGCCCAGAAGAATTAAAAAAAAGAAAAAAAAAGAAGAAGGAAATTAAGAGAAGAAAAAAAAGTCTTCTGTGTGACCGGTTGTAGAAAAGAGCAATCTCTGTAAGAGATATTATATCAAGGATACATATTTTTGCTTGTAAGACTATAAGTTCACTGACGCGTCGTTTCTTCTTTACACGTCCAATAATAAAAAGTCACCACACAAGAGTACCTGCAAGAAACCCCGCACCACTGAAGCCGCAGCTATTTTAAGGATCGTCTAAATATACTCTTTATATAGTCTCTCCTTCCTTGTCTCTCTGGTCCTTCCGTGACGTCACGGCCCTGCCGGCCGGTTGGTAATAGATTAACTCTCTCCATACGAACGGCGAAAGAGACGATGTTAAGAGCGTTTCACCCCAATTACCACCATCAAAATATTGCAAGCTGAAGGCTCTTAATACTGAAGAGGTGAATGTTGACAAAGAATACCACAATTCTGACGACGGAAGCTAAAGGTTGGGTCATTCAGACACCCACAGGACATCCGAGGGGTATGTGTAGAGGAGAAGAGAGGACTGGCCGTACTGAGTGAGTTAATTGTTCTCCAACGCACTTGGCTCATAATTACTTCATCTTTTGAAAACAGCTATGGTTACTGGCCTTCGCAGGTGAGCAGATAGGAAAGTTTCACCTTTTTTTCACCCCCTCTCAAACAGATAAAATGAACACATTCGGAGACATGTTTTGGAGACGTCCACTTTGGACTGACGAATGCAGTGTTTTGTGTGTGTGTGTGTGTGTGCTGCAGGGCATGTCCATTTTGTTTGTTTTCTATAATTTCGATGATGATTAAAGCTGATGGGTGTGGTGAAGATGCTGCTACGAAGCCAAGAGGCCAGTTCTATCTGAATCGTGCGTTATGAAATAATATTGTAGTGAAATCATCTACAATGATTTTATAAATCGATTTGAAAAGAAAAAAAAAGAAGAAAAGAAAAGAAAATGATACAATACTGATTAGAATGAATCTCTCTCTCTCTCTCTCTCTCTCTCTCTCTCTCACTCACTCTCTCTCTCTCTCTCTCTCTCATCTGCATTCTTCCCGTTCTCTTTCCTGCTGTCTCTATGTCAGATGAGGGAGGTGGTGGTGGTGGTGGAAGGCAAGGGCAGGGGGGGGGAGATAGCATGTGTGTGTGTGTGTGTGTGTGTGTGCGTGCGTGTGTGAGTGTGTGTGTGTGTGTGTGTGTGTGTGTGTGTGTGTGTGTGTGTTGTATGACACCAGCGCATACTGCTCTCCATACTGTTCAAATACCATGCGCTAGCAAACAAAGACACACACACACACACACGCACACACACGCACACACATACACACACACACACACGCACACACACACACACATACATACACACACACGACCGAACAAAGAATGCAGACTTTGGAATAGTATTGCCAGCTGTCGATATTGGCCATATTCCAATGACAGAGGGGAGGAAGTGGCCGCATTCACGAGCGGACTGTACAGTGACAGAGCGAATTAGCCACACCACACCACTCACACCCTCCACTTTCCCCATTCCAGTGTGCACGTGCTATCTCGTGGCCTTGCGCGTGCGTCGTGTGTGATGAGTTTGTGTGTGTGTGTGTGGTTTTTTTTTCGCAGTCTTTGTTCCTCGCAAGTTTCTGTTCTGTTCTGTACTCTCTGTGTGTGTGTGTGTGTGTGTGTGTGTATGAGCGCTGAAGAAACATCGTAATTAAGGCCAATGACTGGAGAGAGAGGGAGAGAGGGCGGAAGAGATTGAGTGGACGGAGGCAGAGAGGGAGAGTGGGGGGGCGGGGGAAGGGGAGGGAGGGGAGCTTTGGGGCCCGTCGTTTTGCTGCTGAGCTCATGCCACTGAGTTAATGAGCGCCACGTGATCACTGCATGCAGCTGACCTGAATCAGTTCTTCAACGTGCGAACAAAGAAATAAAGAAATTCAATAATAACATAAGGAAATAATAACTTGGAAAAAAAAAAAAAAAAAAAAGGCAGGGGTCAACTGCTGTTTCTCATGGCCTGTGAAACAGATTGAGCGAAACATAGGAGTGGATAGATCAAGAGAGTGGGGAAGAGAGAGAGAGAGAGAGAGAGAGAGAGAGAGAGAGAGTGTGTGTTGTTGTTGTTGTTTCTTTGACATAGAAATGGTCACAAGATGAGTATGACTGACACTTTTTTTTGACTCTTTTTTTTTTTTTTTTAATCATCAGTTCCAGGGTTTTAATCGCTGCTCACGTTATAATTAGTCTTGTATAATTCAGTTGATGTAACTTTTTTATCCTGCATGCCCGAGTAGGGATCAAAGGATTTTTTTTTTAATTTTTAATTCTTGCGTGTGCACGCGCACGTGTGTGTGTGTGTGTGTGTGTGTGTGTGTGTGTGTGATTGTGTGCGCGTATGTGTGTGTGTGTGTGTGTGCGCGCGTGCGCGCGCGCGTGTGTGTGTGTGTGCGTGTGCGTGTGTGTGTGTGTGTGTAACAAGCGGGACAGGAAGGGACGTTACATTGCGAAGAGAGAGAGAGAGAGAGAGAGAGAGAGAGAGAGAGAGAGAGAGAGAGAGAGAGAGAGAGACGGGGAGCGTTGGGGTTTGGGAGGGGGGGGGGATAAGGGGTGGGGGGGGGGGGTGGGGGGGGGGGCCTGGGGGAGTAAGGGGAGAATTCGAGCTTGAGGGCTAGGTCACCCCACACACACACTGTCCACGCGTTCGACAAATGCACATGTTGTGCACCGTCAGCTGAGTCACCTCTTTCTTCCGACGGATTACCGGTGATGATTGATGATATTTTGTTACCGTCACCTGTGGTTCCCCCAACACTTGCTTTCTCCGGCGTTACCGTTCGCGTGAAATCTTGTCAGTAATCTCTATATTTAGTCGCCGGTGTTGGGTACTCTTGACAGCTGTTGGAGTACACACACCGATTGTGTCTGTCTGTCTGTCTGTGCCTATCTCTTTCTCTCTCTCTCTCTCTCACACACACACAGGCACGCACGCGCACGCGCGCGCACACACACACGAACACACAGACACGCACGCACGCACACCCACACACACACATATACGCGCGCGCGCACACAGGCATACACACACACACACAAAAGAGGCCTTGAACCGTTTTAAGAGTGGGTTTGTCGGTTAACCCAAACATTTAGACACTGCTATCAAGTCACGTGTGCACTCTATGTCACATAGACTTGGAAGTTCGCCAACTGCGATTAAATTTGTTGATGCTTTACTGAGCAAATGATAGGTCACTGAGATTCTTTTTGGGGGGGAGGTGGGGTGGATGGAGGATAATAGAGACTGAGGTGGGGGAATAGACAGACTGAGTGTAGAAAATGTCTGAGCATACAGAATCGGAAATATTGTTAGAGGGTTAACATAAAACAAAGGACAGAAAAGAAGAGAAAAGAAAGAAAGAAAGAAGAGGAGAAACGATAACGTGTCACCAGAATCGGAAATAAAGTTATCTGATTTTTTTGGTTTAAGGGGATGATAGATAGGATGGACTGAGAAAGTCAGGGGCTTATATTTAGACGATGTGGGTTCAGTTACAGACAACAAACAAGAAGTGTATGTAGTAGCAGTAGTCTTCAGTTTAACGTCTTCCACTTTAAGTGATATTAGACGGGGGAGTGGGGGCGGGAAGGGGGAGGGGATGGGGAAGCGGTGGAGGTGGGGGGGGGGGGGGTTGGTGGTGACAACGGTATTGGGCAGAGGGTGAAGAATGATGTGTGTGTGCGCATGTGTGGTGGGGAAAGATACAGAGCATTGGAAAAAATAAAACATTAAAAGGGGAGACATAGGCACAATATAGAAGGAAACGCTAACATCAAACAACTGTAACAACTATAACAAATGTCCAATTGGACTATGCAGCAAACCTTCTGCAATAGCAGATAACATCTTGAAATTGTCAAAAATACATTCAAAAGAATTTTCCGAGAAGTTTGGTAAAAACGATAGAAGTGTATGTATGTGTGTTTATCTGTCTGTGTGTCTGAGATTGATTTAAGCTTACCCGCAGCTGGGCTAACAGCAAATTCAGAGCTGTATGATCAATGGTTTCTCCGC